>NC_056739.1:1345348304-1345408304 GCF_019279795.1 Protopterus annectens | reverse complement strand
ATTGTCTTGGAAAACAATGTGTCTTTAGGAGTACAACAAGCATACAGACAAGCTCAGGGGGTAGCAATGGGCACCCCCTGCGCAAACACGTATGCCAACCTTGTCCTTTCTTATTGGGAGAAAGCAACTGTCTTTGGTAACATGAGGTGGATGCAATATATAAAAATATACACACGGTTTGTAGATGATGTTTTTATTTTGTGGAGAGGGGATAGTGATCTATTGGAGACCTTTGTTACATATCTACACTCCACGACTTCATTCTTAAGGTTTACCATCAATAGTTCATACACTGAGATAGATTTTCTAGATGTATGTGTACTGCAGACAAAGGAAGGGTTTTCATCACGTTTACACAGGAAGGACTGTTGGAAAAATACCCTGTTATGTTATGATAGCATGCATCCCCGCTTCACATTTCCTAATATTATACAGGGACAGATTAGTAGGACCTCCAGGATCAGTATGGAAGATACCCAATATGAAAAAGAAGTGGTCAAACTCAAGGACTGTTTCCGAGAAAGGGGCTCTAAAGAGGGTCTGGTTAATAAGATAGTAGATGGTAGTAAGGGTTTTAGGAAGAACAAGTTTAAACCCTGGCTCAGATGGGCAGAAGGGGAGCAGAGGGATTCCTTTACTGTTAGTCCTACACAGGGTAATCTTAAATTAATGTTAACATACAGTAGTAACATCAGAGATGTATGTGACATTATTTATAGAAATTGGAACATCTTGACAAGTGACATCAAATTAAGGAACATAATGGGCGGCAGCCCCAGTTTTAGATACAGGAGGAATAAAAATTTAAAGGACTTATTATGTAGGGAGAAGACAGTGACCAGTAGAAGATTTATCAAGGAGACGATAGGCACTGTACCTTGTGGACTTTGTAAAGCGTGTTCTTACATGAACAGGGACACATTATATAGACACCCGGTGACTGGTAGAGTTTTTGATCTGAAGGCGAGGGCTACATGCAGGACCACTGATATAGTTTATTTGGCTGAATGTGAACGGTGTCCTTGTTTTTATGTAGGAAAGACCAATAACATGCTCAAAGGGAGGGTATTACAGCATCTTTCATCCATTAGGAATCAAGATATACATAATGCCTTATATAGGCATATTGAAGTGAATCCCACACACAGTTTTAAATTTAGGGCAATAGTAAATGTATGGTTGAACAATAGGGGTGGAGACATCAAACAGATAACAGAGGCAGCTGAATCCAAATGGATTATAGAGTTGATGGCTCATAGGAGCCCAGGACTGAATGATGTAATACCCATGAAGCCCGCCCTCAAGAACAGGCGGGTCTTTTACTGATTGCTCATTGGTTATTTATTTATTTAAATGTTCTTAATGAATGTTATGTTTTTATCTGAAGAAGGGTTGTTACCCGAAAGCGCTCATCTTTGTATTTTTCTGTGGTTTTAATAAACTGTTGGTGACATAGCAGTGTCCTGCCACGTTTCTTTTGGACTTACATATTGTTTGCTTCGTTTGGCAGGACTTTAGTGTAGCACTGAACATTTGTTTGGGTCTTTTGTGTACATATGTGTGTGTGTGTGTGTGTGTGTGTGTGTGTGTGTGTGTGTGTGTGTGTGTGTGTGTGTGTGTTTGTATATATATATATATATATATATATATATATATATATATATATATATATGTGTGTGTGTGTGTGTGTGTGTGTGTGTGTGTGTGTGTGTATATATACATATATATATATATACATATATGTGTGTGTGTGTGTGTGTGTGTGTGTGTGTGTGTGTGTGTGTGTGTATACATATGTGTGTGTGTGTGTGTGTGTATGTATATATATATATATATATATATATATATATATATATATATATATATATATATATATGTATAGAGATGTATATGTATATGTTGTTGCTGTGTCTTTCAGCTTTTTCCGGTTAGGGGTCGCCACAGCGGACCTCCAGTCCACTAATGATTGGCAGTAGATTTTTACGTGCCGATTTGCCAGGCCTGACGCACAACCTTCAACGGAGGAACGCCCATTCACGCATGTCGCCATACAGAATCGAACGGGACAATGTCTTACTGTGAGGCTACAACGCTACCGCAGCACCACCACCTCAATAGACATATATATATATATATATATATATATATACATTTATACATATATATATATTTTATATATATATATATATATATATATATATATATATATATATATATATATATATAAAATATATATATATATGTATATGTGTGTATATATATATATATATATATATATATATATATATATATATATAGATGTCTATTGACGTGGTGGTGCTGCGGTAGCGTTGTCGCCTCACAGTAAGACATTGTCCCGTTCGATTCTGTATGGCGACATGCGTGAATGGGCGTTCCTCCGTTGAAGGTTGTGCATCAGGCCTGGCAAGTCGGCACGTAAAAATCTACTGCCAATCATTAGCTCTCATATATGCATCCTTATCCAAACATATTTCAGCATACTTATCAGTATACTTTACTTTTAAACCATAGCTTCAATCTTCCTTGTTCATGCTTGTCAGCTTTGTTTTAGTTTTAAACAGTATTTTTTCATATTGTGTAGAACAGGAAGGGTTAACTATTGTTGCTGATGTCATCACAGCATGTGAGCTGACAGGCTCAAGCACTTCCTGGTATTTTATTTAACTGAAACTTGTACCTTGAATGTTTACATCTGAAGAAGTTTGATTTTATTAAACGAAAAGAGCTTTATGCACTTTAAAACTACTGGCTGCTTTTTTAAGCCGTTTTTTTTTCTATCTTAGTAGTTTATTTTGTGTTTTTTCCACTTTATAAACATGTGGCTGATGGTGGGGTGAGCTGAGTGCATGTGAGATATGGACGCTTCTTGCAGCTGACTCACAGATATACCTGGGACATTCCCCTTATGCTGCCTTGTGCGGGGACATAGGCAGTCTCTCATTACTTCATAACTGTGCCTTTTGTGGTCTGCCAGTGATTGGCCAGACTACATCAGTATTCTATACTACACAGACAATTAATGTGCTGCTAACCTGTATGTATAATTCCAAAGGTGTGTGCAGTTGACTGTTACATTTTATGTACTCTGTCTAGGGTACTTCCACCTGTGTACTGTGTATATGTCTGTGTTAACACAGTCAACAGAACACAAATGCAAGGCCATATTGACAAATCCCACTAGTGTGCCCCAATGTCCTACTGCATGAACTGGGGTCCAATCCATAAACTGCTGGGGTGAAGGGCCAAATATAGGGATACTTCCCAGATATCGCTTGCATACTGTTAGCACGAGGATAGAATAACAGATTGGGGGGGGGTGTAGATGCATGGACGTCATGGAGTGTGTGAAGTCTGAAACTCTGATATGTGGGCATACTAGCCCTGCTTGTAAACCCAGTAATGGGTGGCTACAAACCTGCCTGTAAACCACAATGTGAAGGGGAACTAACCAGATATATGAGCCCTGCCTCTGGGTAACCTGGGTGAATTTATACAGCTGAGAGGTAAGGACACAGCAGGATATGGCCATTCTGTTAAGTTAATATATGTACAACAAGGGATCCTCAGCCATCATACTACCAAGGTGCTGGACCATTTACACAGACCCATCAGCAAGTGTCTGTAGCTACCCCTCCAGAATGGCAGGCATGTGCAAGAATGTGTAGGCTGCAAACCACAACACTGGACTCAGCTTCATTCATCTTGTATTTCCAGTAAATGACTGTGAGCAAATAATTGTATCTGTCAGTAGTCGATGACATAATTCATCACAGTGTAAAACACTACATATATCTGAATATCTCTGCTAATACCAATCATGTAACACAAGCAGCACAGACAGCAATAGTTACAGTATCCCCCTGTCTGTCGCCCATTGTGACTCCATATTGTCAACCTATCTACAGATATCCTGCAGAAACAGGTTGCTATCTGTAGGTTGAGAACACCAAACCCTTGACTGGAGTACAACCCTACCTGGAATTGATTCACACACTCAATACAGAAGGTCATATTGGGCATGCTCCTACACTTATTGAACTGAAGCCCATGTCTGACAACATAGTGGATTATACATATCTGTCATTTGCAGATGTCTGTGCACACACACCAAATTGTACACCATTTATGTTTGACACAAACATTAGATAGGAATACTCACACATATCCAAGGACAACACACTATAATATGTCAAACATACACACACAGAGATGTGCGGAAGAGAAAGACAATAACAGATAAAATTCCATTATAAGGCCTGTCCCACCACTACACATCCAATTGGCCGATATCGCATGATGTGCTCATTTCAATCACTGTAGACATTCCTTTTGGTAGCCCTCAGCCCTATAGTGTCTGTGGTGCTTGTGATAACTGTAACACAATAGTAAAAAACAGTATTCATGTAGCATTTGTATACTCAGTCCTGTCAAATGTAAAGTTGTGTGTGACTGAGTGTGTGTGTGTGTGTGTGTGTGTGTGTGTGTGTGTGTGTGTGTGTGTGTGTGTGTGTGTGTGTGTGTGTTTCCAGAGGAATGACTGATGGCCCATTCACACACACTGCACTTCCCATTGCCCATGTTAACACTCCTGCTAATGTCAGTCACCTTGAAATAACCCTTTGGCCAAATCTCAGTCCTATAAGCTCTGTGGCACTTGCGATAACTGCATAATACTGTAGTGTAGCAAATTAATTAGGAGTTCTAACCCTGGTTCAGACAACTGTAAAATGTGTGTGAGAGTATGTGAGCCTTAGTTGATACCAGCTTTTGTGATAATTCACACTTACTGCACTTCCCTCACCCTTCCTTTAGCACTCCAGCTGATGTCACTCACCATCAAAGATGCCTTTGGACAGTTTTCCAACATATAATTGTTGTGGTGCTTGCTATAACTGCATAATACCATAGTGTAGCAAACTAGTTAGGTAGGAGTTCTAATCCTAGTCCTGGCATCTGTAAAAATATGTGTGAGAGTGGGTGAGTCTTTGTTGACACCTGCTTTTGTGGGCATTCACACTTACTGCACATCCCTCACCCCTTCTTTAGCACTGCAGATGATGTCAGTCACCTTCAAAGATGCCTTTGTACAGCTCTCCAACATATAACTGCCGTGGCACTTGTGGTAGCTGTGTGACACTATAGTACCCATACATAGCTAGGCAGGGGTTTGAAACTCAGTACTGGCAAGTGTGTGTGTCATCAGTATCCTGGTTGGGTGTGATTGTGTAAATAACAGGATCCATTGCAGGGTGGGTTTTGCTACATTTTCATATTGAAGACCCATATGTCCCAATGTCACATTACAAGGCCGACAGTTATCAAACACCATAGAGGTTGTTGTGCACAATACACAGCCATACATTTATATATAGGCAACCATTATTATACCCGGAGACCTCACTCTACCCACAGATCATACACAAACACGCTTAGCTCTTTCTCTCTTCCTGTCTTTCTTTCCCTCTGTCTGTCTCTCAACCCCTCTCTGGTAGATGTGGAAAAATGCATCTGTTTTGCATAGGCAGCAGCTTGACTTTGGTAGGTAACGCTCATGATTAGCTGATGGCCTGTGCACGAATTGTAGTCCTCCACTTGCTAATTGCATATGGAACACCTGTGGTATCATTCCTATAACCAACTGCATGGAAACACACCCCTATAAGTAAGCAGTGCAAGTGGGTGTTGGCCCTTCTTCTTCACTGTAAGCAAGACTTTATGTGGGTTTTTGACAAACAGCATCACAGAGGGTAGCTGGAAATACCTCTTACAACAAACACTCTGGAGACAGGCCAAAAAACTGGAGGGGGATGTTCCAGACATGGGGACAGAATGTAAGTATTGTTGTTCTACATTTGAAGTAATGCTGGTTTAGCAGGGTTTGTGTGGCTATGGCTGTTATGCATGATTTAAAGTCTGGCATGACAGTGTTATGTGGTTGAGAAAAATCTCACAAATAGGGCTATCTGCAGACTGGCCAGAGTTTGGAACCTGAGATATGGTGTGCTACTCACACATTTTCTGTTGTCATAAATGCAGTAGCATACTCTGATTATTGTACTCAGGAAATGCTAACATCCGTGTGTGGTACTGACTTCATATCCCTCAGAAGAGATATGTCACAACAAACCCTGCTACACCAGCGATGTTCTCAGTTTATAACTGCAGTATGTCAATATTAGCAATGTGTTTGTGCCTCTGTCCCCCAAGTCTGTCACCCTTTGTTCATATGCCATGCAGTAAGAGGTGGATATGCACAGTATACCATTATTTAATGGCACAATTCCTGATATTAAGCCAGTGATATATCAGACTGCCAGACATGTAATGTAAAGGAGGCCTAATAGTTGTGGACAAAACCTGGATATTCTGTAGTAGTCTGTACAGTAGTGAGGTCTGTGTACTTATGGTGATTGTTGACAGAGTGTCTGCATTATGTAGCAGTGTATTGTGATCATGTTATTTGGCCTGTGTACAGACTGGGTAGATGTCAATGTTCTTGGTCCTGTTCTGTCTGTCAGTGCATGCTGCTCCAGTTTCTGATACCCTGTCAGCCTATATGTTTGTAGGCCGAGACTGAGACATGTCCCATACCACAGTCAGGCATCAGACTACATTGTGAATTGGGCCAGTATATGTATGGTTAGTGTGTGAGTGGCAAATATGATGATGACTTTTGTTCACACAGCCCATCGACTGTACTATTACATAGGCTTACCATTACCATCTCTTGAGGCACTCCTAAAAATGGAGAACATCGATATCTGTGCAGTAACTGAGACCTGGTTCAAGGCTCCAGAGAGCACCCCTGCAATACCAGGCTACAACTCTTACCACACTTTTCAGCCACCAAACCAGGACTGAAGCACTAAAGGTGGAGGAGTGTCCATATTCACCAAGGATATTCACACCTCCAGGCTAGTTGCCCAACACAATGCACCCGAAATTCTTCAGGTGCAACTAACACTAGGTAAGACTGCAATCCAAATTGTAGCTTGCTACATATCCCCCACCATGCCCCAAGATTCTCACTACACCTTTCTAAACATTCTGGAAAATATTAAGATACAGCCAAACACCCTAATACTGGGTGATTTCAACTACCCTGCCATTAACTGTGAAAACTACACGTGTACCAACACCTTTGCCCAACGGTTCTTGGAATTCATAAAGTCCAACTCCCTGGATCAATTAATCCATAGTCCCACCAGGGGCTCAAATACCCTGGACCTGGTCATTACCATCATGGGAAATCAATGCTCCAGACCAGTGGTCACCCCCTCGTTGGTTAGGTCTGACAATAAGATAATCACATTTAACATCCACATTCCACCCCCACCCCCCCAGTAAGGAAACATCAGTAAAAAACTTCTCCATGGCCAACTTCATGCTACTCAAGTCAGAAGTGAGAAACTTCATGACACCCATGCAAATGGGAACTGAAAGTTTGACTGCCAAATCCTACACTAAAAAACTGTACAAGCACATCCACTTGTGCGTTAATCGTGCCATCCCAAATAGAACCAAAATGCTCTCCTCCAAAAAAGGAAGCCAATCTGGTGCCCCCCTGTCATAAACAAACTATACAACAGAAGGAAGAAACTGTTGCAGAAAAGAGGAAAATCCCAGAATACAAAAAAACTCCCTTTCCGGTCTCAATAAGAAGCTGAGATCCTTCTTAAAATCATCCAAAGCTAGTTACAAAAATAAAACTGCCAAAGATTCCAAAGACAACCACAAGGCATTCTATAGCTATGTCAAGAATCTAAATGGCAATGCTCAGATCTGCTCTGAGCTACAACAGAATGGCATTATATATACTGATCCCAAGGACATTGCCAATATCCTGGCAGATCGATTCAGTGCCAGCTTCACCCCCATCACCCACTAAAGGGCCATCTCAATACAGAAAGATTTCCAAATTCCAGTAATCATGACCACATAGGTAAAAACCACACTCTCCAAAGCTAAGAATACAGCATCCATGGGACCAGACGACATCCCGGGCTGTGTACTACATGAACTACAAAATGAAATGGCACCTCACCTAAGTGTCATGTTTAATCATAGCCTCACCTCAGGCTTTGTGTCCACTAAGTGGCGCACAGCTACAGTTATCCCACTCCACAAGGGGGGATCCACCTTGGATCCTGGGAACTACCATCCCATCAGTCTGATGAGCCTGATCTGCAAGGCCATGGAATGTATTATCATGGAACTTATAAACAAAGACATTGGCAACCTTCAAACACTGGACCCCACCCAGTTTGGGTTTGTGAAGGGCCGATCATTTCTCCTGAACCTGATTGACTTCTTTGAATCAGTCTCCAAAGCTGTGGATGAGGGTAAGGCAGTCCACACAGCCTATCTGGACCTCGCCAAGGCTTTTGACACCATCCCCTACTCAGAAATATAGATAAACTTACTAAGCTGGGTATAAATCCCTACGTCACTCGATGGGTTGCCAACTGGCTTACTGACAGAACCCACACTGTAAAAGTAGCCAACTCCAAATCCAGCTCCAGTCAAGTGACAAGTGGAGTACCTCAGGGTTCAGTCCCCAGACTGCTCTTATTTGGCATCTACTTCTCTGAAGTACAGGCCAACACTAAGGGACTCTGGCTAACAAAGTTCACAGATGACTGCAAACTGGGAACCATTATTGAATCCACAAATGATGTGGATATTCTACAAAAGGGCCTTACAGAAACAGATGCTTGGTGCCAGAGCCATGGGCTCATGCTCAATGCCCAGAAGTGTATAGTTATCCCATTTGGGAAAAACCATGTACCCATGAATTACCACATAGGTGGCAGTACACTAAACACAGAAATTGTGATAAGAGACTTAGGAACACAGGTGGACAGTGGTCTCACCTTCGATAACCACATCACCACAACAGTCAGGAAATCCTTCTATGTGGCACACCTCATCACTAAGGGTTTTTCATCCAGAAAAAAGGAGGTCATTGTCCCACTGTACTCATCTCTCATTAGACCCATCATAGTGTACAATGCCCCATTTGGTATGTACCTCACAAGATATCTGCATCAACTGGAAAGGCCACAGAAACACCTCACTAAAAGAAAAAACTCCAGCTATACTCTGTCACATATCATCCACACAGAGGTGATCTCTGCTTAACATACAAGACCATGTCAAACCCAGAGCTGCTGGACATGCTGCACTTAAATAAATCCCAATCTATCAGAGCCACACACTCCAGGGACCTAAACCTTGTAATCACAATGAGCAAAACATGCTGGAGGGATAGGTTCCTGACCCACAGACTCCCCATACTCTGAAATAGACTGCCCATACATGTCAAGCAAAGTGCCTCCTTGGCCCTCTTCAAAAGAAACCTTGACAACTGGATGGGAGATAGGAAATTTACCCCGGGAATCACATCAGTCGCCTTGCTAGACAGGGGTCCAGGGAAGTAAATATTGTGGGAAGAAATAGCCAGGGAATTGTTATGGCTAGGCTTGTATAGGCCCTAGGGTCAATGGCCTAGTACCAACCTATGAACGCATGTGACTGTAACTGTGTTGGGATCAGTATGCACTTTCACACTGGTATCTTTTACCCCATGATGTTACACACCTGTAGTGCCTGCTATATTTGCAATTGCATGTGTATTCCCCATAGGTAAATTGGGTTAGTGTTGTGGCAGTCTGCCTGTAGTGTAGACAGTGCTTAGTGACATGCCTAGCAGCTTATTGTATTTAACCTAGTGTGATGTTATGTCCAGATATTTGTCAGATATACTGTTGCCTGGCCACCATATGTGTTGTGTATTTCTGACAAAGCAATGGCCTGGTGTGAAGATGTGTGTAACTAACTAGTATGAAGTATGTGGCTTGGGATCACTGCTCCTCCAGTTAATATGTGTTAGGACAGACAGGAGGGTGTGAATGCATCAACTGTGTGAGCTTATCTAGTCAAGTATTCCTGATATATCCCCATTTTCATGGCTCTAAACATCCCCTTTGTCTGGCTTGTTCCACATTTGTTGCACTAAGGCATTCTGTGTATAACTCCTGACTGATCAGATTGTTTCAGACTGTCCATGTTTATTGCTCATATCGCTTCTGTATTCCATAGGATTATTACTGTGATTTGTGTGGTACTTCACGATGATAATTGTATGATGTCTGTCAGTAACTGATGGCATACATGTCAGTTTCAGAAGAGCCTTCCTTCACAACATGTATGTTGACACAATCCCTGTCACTGTAGCAACATTCTACATTTAAAACTGCAATACATACATTACGTTCCCTTGCACTAACAGGTTGAGAGTTATGGTGCTGAGGTATGACTCCACTGCATGTCATGAGCCTATGTTTTATATATATATATATATATATATATATATATATATATATATATATATATATTTAGAAAGAGAGAGAGAAATAGAAATATATACAAATATATACAAATATATATATATAGTGTGTGTGTGTGTGTGTGTGTGTGTGTGTGTGTGTGTGTGTGTGTGTGTGTGTATGAATATGTATTTTACACACACACACACACACACACATATATATATATATATATATATATATATATATATATATATATATATATATATATATATATATATATATATATATATATATATATATATATTCTATATATATATATATATATATATATATATATATATATATAATATATATATATAGATATGTATAAACATATATACATACATATATACATATATATAATTTTATGTGTGAACATGAGTGTTGTGTATACCTTCTCAGATGTATCCCACCATATTAATCTGAGATATGTATATTTACATATAAGAACATGGCTGATTCAACAGCTTTTTCACTTACAAGTACTAAACAATTGTAGTAGTCAGAGCAGTTGTTCACCACTATTCAGTATGTGTACTGAATGATATATTTGAAAAACAACAGACATCTTCACAGTTCCGATGGCTTAGCGGCTAACTGCTGTGACTATAGTGTACTGGGTCCTGGGTTCAAGATCTGCAAGGGCTGTTTATTTTGTTGCTAGGGAGAACAAGGACTGTTGGATACAGAGTGGTTAAAGCAGTTTTGAGCAGCTTTAAGCAGGTTTGCACGGGTTTGCTCGACAGTAAGCAGTGCTAATGTACAGTTAAATGTATAGGTGCTTACACTGTGTAGGCTTCACTTACTAGTGCGCAAATCTGCTTAGCATTTATATTTAAGTAATGCTTACACCTGCTAAGCATAGCTTAGCCCAGGTAACCATTGATCACATTCACGTCTGATAAAATAGCAGGGTAATGACATTTAATTAGTGTATTTAATTCCATGTACATAACATGCTTCTATGTGCTGTCATTACAGTAGCAAGGGGTGTGAGTATACTGTATGGAACACCTGAGTGTATATGGGTAGTGCCACAATCTTTTTCTCTTTGTATGTGTTTCCTACTTGTGTAGTATCCCAGGTTATATGCAGTCACACATGCATGTATTGTATCATTACATTACCACTTTTAACAGTGCTTTTCCAAGTAAGAGTAGATTGCAGATTGTAGTACTGGAACCATGGACCCCTGCATGCAAAGCTGGACTCTGTGTACTGACTATCGTGTTCTTGGTGTTCGACCTGTATGTTTTTATGGATCTCCTATTGGATATTGATGTGATATGTTGATATTAACTGTAGACTACTATGTTTTGAGGACATGTCATGGAGGACTGCTGTCATGTAGTAATGGCATACCTATCAGTTTCAGACATCTATCTGTCAGAATATTCATCCTAATGCATAGCCTGTTGGCTAGATACTTTTTGTCTGTCCTCTGTGCAGATGTGCATATGTCAGGTATTCATCTTGGCTGCTTACAAGCAATCTCTTATTGACTGACACTTACATGTTTGCCCAGCTGTCTTATGAATGCCACAGCTAAAAAACCCCACTCTGTATGCACCACATGCTATGCATACCTCATGCAGACTACCACAGTTGACAGAACATGTTTGGGTACAGGTCCCTAACCCAGACACTGGCCATGTTATGCAATATATGTTGCATAAATGTCAATTGGAACACCTCACAGGCCCTCTTCAAGAGAAAAAGTGGATGTTGAATTTAACTGTCACCCTGGGGATCACTCATGTGGTATCAGTTCATAGATGGCCTGCTGACAAATGTCAGGTGTCACACTAACAGTGTACTAACATGCCCTACTCTTGTCATCTCTCCATGGACATTAGGCTGGTGCACACATAGGAACACCTACACCTATGGACCTCAGTACTGAAAATGTGTGTGTGTATTATTGAGTATAACAGTTTCTGTGTGTTTGTAGACTTGTAGTTGAAAATCCTCTGAGGGCCTTCTCACCCACTACACCCCCCATTGCTATACTTAGAAATGGCTGCTGTTGTAATTCACATTAAATGTACCTTGTTACACTCTTCACCCTATGGGCTACCTAGGGCTTGTGGTACCAGCATAACACTGTTCTACAAATGGGTAGATAGGTGTGGGTTACCCTCTGAGTCCTGGAAAATGTGGGTATGTGTGTGTGTATGTCTGTGCAATTGTGTGTGACTGTGCATATTTGTATGAGACAGCATTATGAGGCCACATTCTCCAAATACAATAAACCTTGCCATATATTATAAGGGATGGTGATGTTGCTGACATTAGGAGAACCATGACAAACCCTGACCCTACAATCCCTGTGGCATGTGCAATAAATACATATCCCTGTAGTAGCACTGATTAGATAGACAAGGGTTTGTATTGCAGTCCTGGCCAATGTGTGATTGTGGGTATATCAGAGCATAATCATGGGTTTCAGTGAGTATGATATCCAATGTGGAGTGTGGGCGCTGGGTATACTGTCTTTATACCATGGTACCCTCAGTACATTTCCCAAGGTCCACTGTATGAGGACCTCTGTCACCATCAACCATACAGGTAACTGATTACACTATTCAGCCCAAAGATGCATGTGGTATGTGCAAAACCCCCTAACAGTATGGACTCACTGACAAGGTAGTTAGCACTACTAAACCCAGGTCTGTCAAATGTGTCTATAAGTGTATGTGTTTGTCAATGTGTATATGATAGTATGTCATACTATGTATTGTTCATTAACACCCAGTACAACCCCCATTACCATACTATATAAGGCCTGGTGATGTTCTTCACTTAATAGGAAACTCAGGACACACCTCATCCTAAAAGGTCTGTGGTGTGTTCAATTAAGGCCAAACACATTAGTAGCAATACGTACCTAGGTAGGGGTTCTACTTTCAATATTGCAAAGTAAGTGTGTGAGTATGTGAAGGGATCTACTTCAAGTCTGCAGAAAGTATATGTCCCAGGAGATCATTTGTCTGAGAATGAACTGGCAAAAGGTAACATTTCAAAGGAATCATCTTGTGGAAATTCATTCCATCAAAACTAGTAGTGGATGTGTAAATGCCCTCTTCCCCACTGTACAGCTGTACAGTGATGGAGTTGGTTTATATAGTTGGGTGAGGTTGTTGTGGGCACAGCCACCCACATTGGGGTTATTGTTGTGCATATCCCCCTGCTTAGTCTGCTGTTATACTGTACAGTTTATTTTGACAGGTTAAGTATTTTTTAGTTACACTATGTGTGGTTCTATGCCACCCCACACCCTCCAAAGTGGGGGGCTGTGACACCCACACCAGCACACCTATGGATACCAAATCCAGGATTGCACTACATTGGGGAAGAGGACATATACCCTGCAAGTACCATCATCAATGACATTAAACTGTCTGACTGATTATTTACTGATGTGATGTTTTGGCTATTTGGTCTTGGTGGAATTACATAGGCCAAAATGAGTTTACTGCAAAATTAAGTACATCCATGTATACAGTATTCTCTGTGTATTGCATCAACACCAAAGCCTCTGTGTGTGTGTGTGTGTGTGTGTGTGTGTGTGTGTGTGTGTGTGTGTGTGTGTGTGTGTGTGTGTGTGTGTATGTGTGTGTGTGTGTGTGTGTTATTCAGAAACATTTGGTGTGTGCCACCCAGTACACTTACCGTTATCCTCTGTAGAAGAGCTGCTGACATCAGCCACCATGCACTCACCTGTATACACCCCTCAGACCTATCAGCCATGTGGCACATGCAGTAACTGTTATACAGACCTGTTACTTATGTTCAGCTGTACCCAGGATATGACACAGTTAATGTGTCACCACAGTTCCATACCCCTTGCAGGAAAGGACAGCAGACCAACATCCTGCTGACACATAGACATGTACAACACAGGAATACATTATGGAGACCACAGTCAGTCAGTGTTAATAACAGCTATAATGCATCATGGCTGGACATCTACACACTCTGACATGTAAGCATTAAAACTTCCAGCTGAAAACACGTTAAACAGCATTAAATTGCTAAACCTTAGTACATTCACCCTGTGCATCAGAACCATGTTAGCATGTCCCTGCATCAAAGGTATGGATGACAGGGATGTGGCACTGGTATCATCATATGCACAGGGTGTGTGGTGGGTTTGCCAGAGGCCTAGGCTGAGCCATTTGGTTGACATCATGTGTGTGTGTTAGGGGGTTCTTTAAGAATTGGGCTATGCAGATGTGGTGTGTGTAGGTATGGAGGTGCTCTAGCTGTGCTGGTGATGTGTGTGTGTATGTATGCACATAGTTCTGCCATGTGGTTGCTCTATACAGGAGTTTGTTGGATAGCTGCAGACCGTACATGGCAGGGTGTACAGTTCACCATCTCTGGCCATGGACATGGGGACTGTGTCTGCCAGGGGTTCCACGGGCACTTCCAGGTAGAAGCCCAGATATGGTACTCTCCCCGATGATGACAATTGTCTGCTGGATCCATGTCCCTGTTGGGACTGGCCAGGACCACGTGCATGTGGCCTGCTGCATTGTGGCATGGTCAGCACCCACCCTGCAGTGCTGGGGCTGCTTTTACCACTACAGGAGCAGCTGTGAGTTGTTGCACATCCACGTAGACCCCGACTTGTTGGTGTTGCTGACCTATGTCCACATGGATGATGCCCAGCTCCCACCACATGCTCCAACACAGACACCACACGGTCAAGGATTCTCACCATCTCACCCAACCATCTATCCAGGACCTCTGCAAAGTAACAGTGACCACCTGCAAGATCACAGATGTTGTCAAGTACAGCAGAATGAGTAGCCCTCTGGAGCCTCAGACTCTGTCTGGTATAACATTCCATATGCACCTGTGCTTCCATGATGGCCCAAAACATGCATCTGGGGACACCTGCTGTGGCATTTCTGCCAGGGGAATGATGGCCAGCAGCCCTCCTATGAGCACCCCTGTACATCTGCCAGTGTGGTACCTTGTCTGTCATCCAGCTATGGCTGCTGTGTACAGACACACTTGCCATAGTCCCCACACTGATCTGTCCCATGACATCACCTACCAACTGTCCCTCATCTCTGGCCACTGGTGATGGGGTATGTATGGGCATTGTGAATGTGTGCTGGGATGGGGTAGATAAAAGTGGGATGTCAACCAATGGCACAGCTTCAGACCCTGACAACCCTGCCTGTGCCTCAACATACCTATCATCATAGTCATAGTATGTATGGACACTAACATCACTTTGCCTGCAGCAGGAAACCTGACCCACCTCACCACCTGTGAGAGGAAAAGAAAAAAAAAATGATTTAAGACCTGTATGTTATTGCTTATCTCTACATAGACTCAGTGACACACACACACACACACACACACACACACACACACACACACACACACACACACACACACACATACACACACACACGCTTACAGGTGAGGTGGCACAGAGATATTACACAGACCTCTCATTACCCAACAGTCAACATGCATGACATATGGCAATCAACAACATGCACTACAGCTATACTCAATCCTTGTTACCAACATTATACATCTCTGTGATGCATGAATTGTATTAGTAGGTGATGCCCCTTCCCCTGGAATATACTGCATCCATGTACACAGTATTGCTGTGCACCCGTACAACACCCTGGCATGTACTGTGTACCATACCTCACGAGTGTACACAACATTGTTGAATGTGTATATGTGTGGCAGTTATGTTTGCTCTGTTGCTCAAACCCCTTATGTGTTTGACACATACCTGGGATGATATGAGGACTAATGTCAATAATTAATGTCTGACTTCTGATTTGCAGATCTCATCATCAGCAGTGCATGTATGAGCAACAAAATCCAATTACACTGAGAGCCTTCAAAGCTTCATGTGGATATGAGGGAGTGTACACACCGTTGTTTACATGCCAGCCTGTTCCATGATATGCAATGGGGCCACAATACTGCATATGTTAACATTACACACACCTGATATGTGACATATGACCTGTGCAATCAAATGCAGTATCAAACAAATGTATTAGTTGTGTAGATGTTGAATGAGATGCATACAATATGTGGGTTGCATAAGTGTGCACACCCTGAACACAATGGTTTGTTGCAGCACCTGTTAAGTGAACTACAGCAGTCACTATTCCAGGAAGGGGTATACTAGCATGGCCTATCTTCACTTGCCATTATTTGGTCACTCCACCCTACAAATGTCCCCAAACTCTGCCAGATTGCAAGGTCAGCTCATATGCATAGCCATTGGAGGTCACACAGTGCCTTCACTATTGCTGTGGTGTTAGGGTTATGTCTGGCACAATTCATGACCAACATTACCCAACAGTCAACATGCATGACATATGGCAATTAACAGCATGCACTGCAGCTATACTCAATCCTTGTTACCAACATTATACATCTCTGTGATGCAGGAATTGTGTTAGTAGGTGATGCCCCTTCCCCTGGAATACACTGCACCCATGTACACAGTATTGCTGTGCATTTGTACAGCACCCTAGCATGTACTGTGTACCATACTCACGAGTGCACATAACATTGCTGAATGTGTATATGTGTGGCGGTTATGTTTGCTCTGTTGCTCAAAGCCCCTATGTGTTTGTCTGACAAATACCTGGGGTGATATGAGGACTGATGTCAATAGTTAATGCTTGACCTCTGATTTGCAGATCTCATCATCAGCAGTGTATGTATGAGCAATAAAATCCAATTACACTGACAACCTTCAAAGCTTAATGTGTATATGAGGAGTGTACACACCCTTGTTGACATACCAGCCTTTTTCATGATATGCAATGGAGCCACATAACTGCATATGTTAACATTACACACACCTGATATGGCACATATGACCTGTGCAATCAAATGCCGTATCAAACAAATGTGTTAGTCGTGCAGATGCTGAATGAGATGCATACAATATGTGGGTTGCATAAGTGTGCACACCCTGAACACAATGGTTTGTTGCAGCACCTGTTAAGTGAACTACAACAGTCACTATTCCAGGAAGGGCTATACTAGCATGGCCCATCTTCACTTGCCATTATTTGGTCATTCCACCCTACAAATGCCCCCAAACTCTTAGAGATTGCAAGGTCAGCTCATGTGCACAGCCCTTGGAGTGCCTTCACTATTGCTGTGGTGTCAGGGTTATGTCTGGCACAATTCAAGACCTTGACTGTGTTCAGATACAGCCATTCATAGTGAGCTTTGGATGTATGCTTTAGTCCACTGTTGTGTTTCAGGATGACACCCCTCCCCATCCTCAGCCTTATTGCAGATGCTTACAACTATGGGCCACACGAGTGTTATTTTGCAGTGTTCCAAATTCAGAATGCCATGTCTACCAGCTTAGTTCCTGCTAATGAACAGCAAACCTAAAGGTGTATGCTGGCACCAGCAGGGTAAAAATGGGGATGGTGGGCCTGAGCTGGAGTGAGGTGTTGCTTTTGGTCTCAGTACACCATTACACATTGCAACTCATGCCTTTAGGATGCTTGATGTTATGCATATGCTACCTATAGAGAGCCCTGGACAATGTTTCCTGTGGAACAACTCTTTCATCTGATTACCGTAATCCATAGGCTATATGCAGATTCTAGGCAATTGTCGACACAGTTACTGCACAGACAGTACTTGCTAGATATTCCTGCAAGTCCCTCAGTGTTGCTGCATGTTTCTGGGCAGCCTCCATGCCAAGTTTGCAACATGTGTTGTCCTCTATCTTGGATGGGCATCTGTTTATTGTCTACAGTAATTTTGTCCCATACTTCATACACACATACATGACTGTCTGCACTGTTTGCCAAGATATATGCAATGGTGAGATAAGGCTACTTCTCCCACTCCTGAGTGCTACCTTTTGGATATGGGATCCATTCCATGGTTTGTAAGATGTGTGCAAGCCACAGCTGCCTTTATTGCAGGTGAGTGGGCAAATGTCATGGACATAGTTCTTGGACAGCAGACCATCACTTGGTGTGACACTGAGGCCATGTACTTGATGGAAGGTGTGTACTCAACAAGACTGAATGCTGTCAGTACCTCACACGCTGCTTCCACAATAAGTTATTTGGAGTGTGTGCACACATATGCTTCCAGTGTTTGTTAAGGTATGTATTCCCCATATTTGTTGTCCTAACATAGGATAGGTTGTAAAATATGTGGAATGTGCTATTCTTATTTGTGCTTGTTTAGATCAGGAGCAATTGCCATTGTAATAGTGGTGTATACACTGTTGAAGCCACTGTATAAGGGTAATGTTTCATACATGCCCCTATTGTAGGCCATTTGTCCCACCACTATGTTCATCTCTGTCCACACATCTTGCATTGACAGGTTCTTAGGTATAATGCTGGACTCTTACATACCCTTCAGATATGCCACCATGGTGACCACTGTGATGCAGTGCAGTTAAGAGCAACAATAAGTGAACATGTACAGCATGCATTATGGGTAGATGTGTTAAATGTGTGCATGGCAAATACCATGGCCATAACATGGCTGGTGTATTGGCAAACCTGAACAAATCAACTCCATACTCACCAGCTACAGGCTGCTGCCCTAGTTGTATACTAGTGGGACCTACATAGTTGTGTGAAAGATGTAATGTCAGTAGCCACACCTGTGGCATTGGTACAGGGTGGGAGCAGCATTTCAGTACATCAACAGTACAAACCCACAATACTAGAGATTATGCACATCTGCTCATTACTACACTGCAGCAACAGACTATGTTATCTGACATATGCATGTAGATACTTTACAGATGAAGGTGGATAATCAACAGTGGTCTACTAATGTACTTTGGGGCCTTACCTGCATGCTCCTCATCCATTGTGTGGGTGGCACCCACCTCCACAATGCTATCTTCAGGTTGCTGGCTTGGCTGGAGGGCGGGTGCCCCAAGGTTGGTGAGGAGCTCCTCAGCATGTGCCAGTGGGGGCTGGATGGCATGACCCCCACCTGTGGCTACCTGGTCCCTCGTAACTGCAGCAGCACGCTGATGGGCGTGGTGGGTCAAATCAGTGCACCAATGCTGTACCTGCTCATAACTGCGGTTATGCAGGCTGACATCATTTACCCTGTGGACAAACTCATTGCACAGGGCGGTCCTCTCCTGCAGATAATGGGCCCTGTGCCCAAACAGGAAGCTATGATGGACTATCACGAATTGGATGATGACATCATTTTCTTGTGCTGTGTAAGCAGAGAGGCATTCCCATGACATTGTACCTGAAAGACATACACAGGAAAAAAGGTCAGAGGACCTCATACTGCAAGGATATATATAAGTTGTTAATTGACATCTCCCCCCTCACCTTATCTGCAACAATAATATAAACACACATATCAATGGGTAAGTTTACACCAAACCTACTTGGGACATATGTCCTATTGTTCAACAAATATTGAAATGTGTTTCCATTAATGTTCCATGTTGAAACACTATAACTGGTGGCCTGTTGCTATCACTGTAACCTGCATGCCATTGTAATGGCCACTGTGGTTCCTTATCTGCATGTGTTCTGTTTGCTATGTAACTGTTCCAAATCTGGTATTTTGGGTTAATGGGAATATCTATGCATGCTGTTATAACTAATCCTGGATTGTGTTGACTATTACTAACCCACATATGTTCTACAACTGCAACACCATAGTATGTTTGGGAAGGCCGCTCCCAGTGGACCCACCTCTCTCACCTCATCTAGCCATGGCACCGGGTCACAGCATGTCTGGGAACCACCCCAGGAACTCCTCTTCCACTGGTCCTGCACCACCTTCGGGTGGAACTGCCGCAGGGGATGGGTCTCATCCTACCCCTGGGAGCAGGCATGGACAGGATCCTGTCACCCAATTTCAGGTCCGGGGATTGCTGCGTAGTGAGCTCTGAAGGGGGTTTGGAGACCTGCTACACCAGCTTGAGGGCCGTGTGGTGCAATTAGAGGGTTAGCTTGCTCCTACTACTCAGCCCCCAGCACAGACACCTTCAGGGCCGTGAAGATGCAGTGGTGACTGCCCATGGGTGGAGACCTCAGTCCCACTGTTTCCATTTGGGGACTTATGGGCTTCCGATTTCCAAACACCCCTCCCCGTCCAAGGTGTTTATCCCCCACATGTGTCATATACCACCCCTGTATGCTGTCTTGTCTGTCTTGTCTGTCTTTCAACCCAACCTACCTCCCCAAATATACCTACTGTCCTTCCCCAACAACCCACTCTCACATTAAAAAAAAAAGGGCAATCTGTACTCAAAATGAAATCTGGTCTAATTGGCTTCACAACACATTAATGTTGTCCTCACCCCTCTCTCAGGGATTTGAGTGACCAAATATACCTCCAAATTCTGCATATATGCACAGCTGTTGCTATAGAAGACATCAATAGCTATGGACCTTCCCTACACCCGTCCTGCACATCCCTAGCTACTTTCCCTAATGTCTTTCCCTCTTTGTGCCCCGTTTTTTGACACTTTGCTATCACCCCTTTTTTTTTTTTAAAGAAATTAGCCTAGGTATATATGGAGTGCATTCAGACATCAGATCCACACTCTGAACCTCTCACTGCAAAACATCTGACCAAAGGCACTGTAAATGGGGGTGAAGGGGCCCAAAATAGGGATGTCTTGTATTATTACCATTATCCCTCCCTCCACAGCTGAACTGTTCTGCCTTGTAACAAATTAGAGCATCACATGTGGACAAAGCCTATCATTAGGGGGGGATATTTATTTTATTTTACATTTGTTAACTGGGGGTGTCTGACTGAGCCGAAAAGGCCCTTTTTCAGCAGAGGCCCGGGGAGAAAAGCTCAACATAGAAAAATTACAGATACATTTAGTTATTTAGACATGATCAGTATACACACAAATTACAAAATACATGTTTTTACAGTGATATGCAGCACATCAACAGTTACAGTGGAGAGAGAACAAACAACAAAATATTAATTTAAAAATAAATGTAATTAATAGATTTGTGGTGTACAGCTGAAATTTGGAACATAGGTAGAATACATACATAGTACACAGGTACAGTACATACATTGCAGATTAGCTAGTGTTTGTGAGTAAGATTGAAAACTATTATCAAGTATTCTAGGTTTAGTATGTGTACCTTATCTGCTTTCACTAACCTGGGGAGCAATCATGGTACTGCCAACTTTGCTTGAGATGTTGCCTGATGAAGTCTTTAAATGTGGCTTTGGACAATGTGTTTTGAATGCTAGTGGGGACAGAGTTACATTTTTTAGCCACTGAACTACTATATAGTGCATCTCCAAAGCTATTGTAGCTGTTGGTGACTTCTAGTAGTAGTTTTCTTGATCATCTAAGAGGCCTTTTGGCTGAGTGATGTTGTACTAGGTTTTGGAGGACAGGTCACTTATTGGGGAGGTAATAGATCAAATGACAGAGACACAGCTGATAGTAGTCTAGGAGGTTGGGTAGTTCAAGCCAGTGGAGCTGTCTCAAAGCAGTGCAGTGGTGAGTTTTATATGAGCAATTTGCAGCAAAGTGGGCAATTCTGTTATAGCAGGCTTCCATTTTGCTTAGTTTAGTTTTGTTGAGATTAGTCAGAATGGGAGATGCATAGAGTAGGGTGGATAGAAGTTGGGAGCGAGCAATGGCCGATCTTGTGTTGTTGGTAAGAAATGGTTTGATACGGTAGAGTGATCCCAGTTTGGCATGTACTTTTTTAATAGTTAAGTTGAGATGACTATCAAATTTTAGGTGGGAGTCTATGGTTATTCCCAATAGCTTAGCCTGTGCCACTGGAGTGATTGGAGTAGCATTGTGGAGTAGATAGTGAATTGACTGTTATCAGTGTTTTTGTTAGAACTGGTTATAATCATAAGCTGAGTTTTCTTTGGATTGAGGATAAGTTGGGCTTTGGTAAGGTAGTTTTCAATGTCAGAGAATGCTAGTTGAGTTTTTTGCAGGATGGTGGGAATGTTTTGTGCAGCACAGATTAAGGTAGTGTCATCTGCATACTGAATGATAGATGCATGTTGTGTGAAGGTATGGAGGTAATTTGTGAAGATTGTGAATAGTAGTGGTCCTAAGATAGAACCCTGTGGGACTGCTATAGTTATGGGCAGCTGAGGAGAGAGAGAATTTTCCCATTTCACAGCTTGGTACCTGTCAGTTAAGTAGTGTTGGAACCAGGTAAGAGTGGAATTTGATAAGTGATATTGGTTTAGTTTGTTTAGCAGGATTTGGTGTGAGACTGAGTCAAATGCTTTGGACATATCCAAAAAAAGAGTTGACACCTGCAGGCCTTCGTTTTTGAGATGGTTTACTGTGTCTGTGAAGAAGAGGAGGGCTGTAGTGGTACTATGGGCAGGTCTGAAACCATGCTGAGTAGGTGACAAGATGTTGCTGTCTAGGAGATATTTTAGCACCTGGGTATGTATGCATTTTTCTAGGATTTTGGCCAGGGGGAGAGTAAAGCAATGGGTCTGTAGTTATTAAGTTCAGTGGAGGTATCGCCTTTATTATTCCAGAGTCTGGGCACATAGTTTTCAACAACTGATCTGTTTATGAGAGTGGAGATTGGGATAGCAATAACATCTGCTGTGACTTTTAAGAAAAAGCTGGGAAGTAGGTCAGCTGCTGTTGATGAGGTTTTTAGTTTGGAGAGCATGCTTTTGATTGAAGTGGTGGAAACTGTTTTGAGGGTAAAGCTTGTATTAGTGTTATTTGTGTTGGGGGGGATAGTGAGGAAGGAACTGTCCTGTGATACTAAGGATATAATTGAGTTCACAAAGTGGGAGTTGAATTGTGTTTCGATGGGAACTTTAGTGTTAGGGGTGGTTGGTTTGGGGGCAGCCTTTTGGGTGGGTTTTAGTAGCTGGTTTACATTTTTCCAAAATTTGTGGGGGTTGTGTTGGTATTTAGTTTGTAATGTCATGTAGTAGGACTTTTTGTCCAGCCTAATGCATTTTTTTGCATGGTTGCACAATTATTGGTACTTAGTTAGACTTTGTGTTTCTTTGGTTTTTGATAGTAAAGCCAGGCTTATATATAGGGACAGATCATAGTTTGATATGTACCTCTCAAGACATCTGCAACAACTGGAAAGGCCGCAGAAATACCTCACTAAAAGAATCACAGGCCTAAAGAAGATGCCCTACGCTGACCTCCTTAAAAAACTCCAGCTATACTCTGTCGCATATTGTCTACTCAGAGGCAATCTCTGCTTTACATACAAGGCCATGTCAAACCCAGAGCTGTTGGACATGCTACATTTAAAGAAATCCCAATCCCTCAGAGCCACACGCTCCAGGGATCTAAACATTGTCATCATAATAAACAAAACATGCTGAATGGATAGGTTCCTGACCCAGAGACTCCCCAGACTCTGAAATAAATTGCCCATACATGTCAAGCAAAGTGCCTCTTTGGCCCTCTTTAAAAGGAACCTTGATGTTTGGATGGGAGAAAGGAAATTCACCCTGGGGATCACATCAGCCTTCCCGCTAGACAGGAGTCTAGGGAAGTAAATAGTGTGGTTAGAAATAGCCAGGGAATTATTATGGCTAGGCTTGTATAAGCCCTAGGGCTGATAGCCTAGTACCAACCTATGAACCTATGAACATATATGCCTATTACAAACCTATGAAGTTTGTGCATGATACATTTCACATTACCATGACTGTTCTGAAGGTGGTGGTGTCTAAAACTCATGTGTCTGTCATGACTTCATTACGTCCACCTTCAGCTGTTTGCCAGACTAATATATATGTTTGGAGGAAAAGAACAAACACTATGATGGCTTACATCTTGACATTCTGTGCAGATCTGCACACTTGACAGGTATTGCCCACTGCCCACAGGGACAGATGCTATGTCCATAGCAGTTGTTCAGCAGGACATCATTACAGCAAGTCTTGATGGCACATATAAATCTTTCAAAATCATCTATCCCATTATTACAGACCAAGTACTACATTCAATTACATGCTGACATGTTTCACATACTTGTTTTATTACTATGCTCTTTTCTGTGTTCTACTTGATGATGTCTTCCTTGTTTGCTTTTTTTAGTATTATTTTGTTTTTTAGTATTCATTTTGTTTTTCCTTTTTTGACTTCTGTCTCTATCTCTCTCTCTCTTTATATATATATATATATATATATATATATATATATATATATATATATTAATATATATATATATATATATATATATAGTATATATATATATATATATATATATATATATATATATATATATATATATATATATATATATATATATATATATATCTGTCTCTCTCTTTCTCTCCACTACAGGGATCGAGCTGGTTTGAATAGGTTGCAGCATGGCTTTTGTAGGTAATGCTCATGATCAGGTGATGGCCTCTGCACCTGTTGGTGTTCCCCACTTGTTAATTGCATGCAGGCAGCTGTGTAGTTCTTCCAATAGCCAATGGCATAACAACCCACTATTCTAAATAACTACATAATGATGACGTTGTCCCTTTATCTTTCCTGTATGGAAGACATCCTTCCTGTGTGTGGGTTACAGACAGCAGGTAGCAATATCTCTTACAACAGGACTTGTGGATACAGGCCAACTACATGTTTGTATAAGGTTCCAGACCTAGGGACAGTGTGTGAGTATTGCTGTTATATGCATTGAATACTTCTAGTTTTACAGGGTTTGTGTGTACATGTTAGTTTTGCATGGAATTCAGTCTTTCTGCATAGCTCTCAACTGTGGGCCTATCCACATGATGGCCAGAGGATTTGCTGTTATGTTTTGTCTTTTCCCCACACAGGTCTTGTCCCTGACATATCAGTGGCATTCTCTCTGTTGGAAGAACACTTGTTAAATAAAGGACTTGGTTTTATTCCTGTTTTTTTTTTTGTTGACGAAAGTACATTTGTATTTGATGTCATGAATTTTTGCAGAAAGTTAAATCTTAAAATATTTTTTGATCAACAGGACACTATTCAAAGATCTACTGATTTTAAATTTCTACCATCTAAATTTTGTCCTCCAATGGACAAACATGTAGGTATATTTCAGAATGCGGTTATTGAGGATTTACATCAGCAGTTGGGTACTGGGTATAGCATCAGAAACAATCTCAACACCAATGAACAACAGGCTCTTACTAATCTCAAAAATAATACTGATATCACCATCATTCCTGCAGACAAGGGTGGGGCCATTGTGGTAATGAACTCCAGTTATTACTGGGCTGAAGGTTTAAGACAAGTGTCCAACACTCAGCACTATTTACATATGCCCATTGACCCCACGCCGAATTTCAAAAAAGAAATTGATGATTTTTTGCAACTTGCTGTTGATGAAGGCATTATCAGCACCAAATCCAAATATCATCTCACTGTTCAGGACCCAGCTAAGCAATACCTATACTTACTACCCAAGATTCATAAATCATATTCCACACCTCCAGGGAGACCTATAGTGTCAGGCATTGGTTCATTGACCGAACCTCTGTCCGCCTTTTTGACTCAATTTCTCAAACCACTGCTACATTATATTAGGGCCAGATTACAGGACACCACGGAATTTTTTCAGATTGTTTCGGAAACACAACTAGATGAGCATTGGATGATGTGTACCTTAGACGTTACATCATTATATACCAGTATACCACATTGGGCAGGTCTAACAGCACTTGAATATTGGTTACAAAAGATCAACATATATAGTCCTGGATTCAACACCCTATTGATTTGCATGGCGGAACACGTTCTTACCAAGAACATGTTTTACTTCAAAGGCAATTGTTACTGGCAGGGTACTGCCATGGGTGCGTCTTTCACACCCATTTATGTAGACCTCTTTATGGGATACGTAGAAGACCAAATAATATACAATGAATTGCACAACCTATATCTGCCAGATATGGACATCTGGAGACGTTATCTGGACGATTGCTGGTTAGTTTGGAAGGGAGGATCTGAATATCTTCAGGTATTTGTTGAATATCTGAACAGCAATAAATGAGGTGTTAGATTCGCAGTCAATTTTGACACACACGAAATGGACTTTTTGGATGTACACCTATCTAGAGAAACAGATAACACACTACGTACCACAGTACACAGAAAACATCCACAATACAACAGTTTACTACATGCTTCTAGTTTACATCCGAAACACATCATCAAGAATATACCCAAATCACAGTTCATCAGAAATAAGAGAATTTGTTCATCCAACCTTGATCTTCATTGTTGTCAGGATGATCTGTCTAACAGGTTTACACAGAGGGATTATCATATTTCAGACATTCAGTCAGCAGTCAACATGACTGCCAACTTGTCCAGAGATTCCCTGTTATGTTACAAATCCAAGGCTGTTGAATCACCTGATCAGACACCCAGACTAGTCACCACTTTTGGCAGAAATACTTATCAACTACAAGACATAATCAATCATCATTGGAACATACTTACCAACAACAAACATCTAGCAAAATGGCTTGACAACAGATGTCTGTTTTCTTATAAGAAAGGCAAAACTTTGGGATCACACTTTTCGCATTTCAAAACAATCACTTCAGAACAACCCTCCATGATACAGACCACCATCTCAGGTGAGAAATTAACAGGTTGTCACCCTTGTGGTCACTGTGCCTTTTGCAAATTTGTTTTTACAACAAAAGAATTTACCAGTAAAAATACAGGTAAGATTTATGACATCAAACATTTTTTCAACTGCAGCACGGACTGGGTGATTTATTTAACTACATGCACATGCAGGGCATTTTACATTGGACAAACATCCAGACAATTTCGCATTCGCATATCTGAACATTTAGGTGATATCAGAAATGCTAGACCCACCAATGCATTATATAAACATTCTATTATACACAAAACTGCCCAATTTTCATTTATTTGCATTGACAAAATTGTTGGCAACAGAATGTATAAAACAGGATGGCATAACATATTGGACAGCAAAGAAACCAAATGGATAGTCAAATTACGTGGCTTATTCCCACCAGGTCTTAATGACAAACTACAATGAATTACTCTGTTGTTATTTACACAGTATTTCATCTCTTTTATATTACATATAACTTGATTGTTTGGCCATTGTTTATGGTTACATATTATATATACTTCATGTTTGTCACCAGGTTTACCAGCATTTACATGTTATGTTTCATTATTTTACTAATGTTGGTTGTTTTTTGTAATATAGTTTTCAGATATTGTATCTTTGAGACATTTTCACTGTCATATGTTACTTTATTTTGATGATTTAAATGCTTGTGGCTATATTTACATATTCAGGAAGTGATGTAGAAACAATAGTAAGAGGTAAAACCACAAAATAAACAGTCTTCTGGGTAGCAGAGTTCCAAAAAATGAGCACGATGTAGATCCAAAAACACTTTATTACAGGTAAAAATGAGTGCTTTCACGTAGTACTAGCTACGCTTCTTCAGATAAACTTACAAAAATAACATCACATTTAAATACATGTTTTTTGGCGGGATCATTATTCAATATAATTACAATTGAATCAATTAAATGTAGTAATTGCCCTACAACTCAGTCAATTGCATTCGGTGGCCAAATAGCTGCAGTTAGCAAACAGCTCCAGAACAAAAACAGAGGAAACATTACCTCAGCTCAAAGCACCATCACACATTGTCATGTTGTATAAACAGCAAACGCCATAATAATATAACAACCTAATGTCCCTATGTTAAATAACAAATTCATATTCTGTCATAAATAATAAGTATATCTAGGATATTAGCCCTAGAAGTAAATGCGAACAATATATTCAACTAATCATATAGGCATATATTACAAACAGAATTCCGTCTTACCTTTAGACAGAGAATAAGTAATATCTCAAGATATGTCACAAGGACTAATATTCTGAGCTCAGATACAGAATAAAATACAACGAGAATACTTATCTCCAAAAAACAGAGCCTCAATAACATGCATGAAAAGGATCCAGACCTGTCAGCGTCTTGATCGATAAAATCTATCATTCTCTATGATGACAACAACATTATTAATTAATAATAGTGGTATGATAAAAATAAGTATCACAAGTCAATATAAGATATATCTAACAAGAATAGTACCAAACATATAAATTAACAATACCAACATCACTACTGCCTTCGGGATATATGACTAGTAAAAGTTTATACCTTATATCTGTGAAACTGTACATCCATATAAAATTACATACATTTAAAAAACCTACCCATGGAAACAAAACCTAGGGGTTGTAATTTAAAACTATATCTACTACATAAGAATGCCTTAATATATATAAACTAGAAATATAACAAAGAAGTACTACAGCTCATAACATTATAAAATATATATATATATATATATAGAGTCTTATAGACAACAACTACACAGTGTAAATATAGAATCACTTCTAAAATGCATGAACATAGAAGGTATATATATACAAGGGTGGCTGTATCAAATGTAAAATGTCGATATTCAGGAAGTGATGTCAGATCACCTTATTTAAATTTTCTATATATTTGACTCTTCGTAATTCTTTCTAATCAGCCACTGAAGAAAGCTTGTTGCTGAAACCGGTCTGGTTGCTAAATAAAGTCATGTTTGCTATTCATGCTCAGGGTGCTGGATTTTTTTCGTAATTTATCAAGTTCCTAACATGAGCAATAAATGTGTAATATGGAGTCCTATGTTAGGACAGCAAATATGGGGAATACATACCTTAACAAACACTGGAAGCATATGTGTGCACACACTCCAAATAACATATTGTGGAAGCAGCTTGTGATATACTGACAGTATTCACTCTTCTTGAGTACACACCTTTCATCAAGTACAGGGCCTCAATGTCACACCAAGTAATGGTCTGCTGTTCAAGAAGTATGTCCATGACATTTTCCCACTCACCTGCAACCAAGGCAGCCGTGGCTTGCATACATCTTACAGACCATGAAATAGATCCCATATTGAAAGGTAGCACTCAGGAGTGGGAAATGTAGCCTTACCTCACCATTGCATATACCTTGACAAACAGTCATGTATGTGTGTATGAAGTATGGGACAACACTGATGTAGAAAATAAACTGATGCCCATCCAAAACAGATGACGAAACATGTTGCAAACTGGTCATGGAGGCTGCCCAGAAACATGCAGCAACACTGAGGGCCTTGCAGGAATATCTAGTAAGTACTGCCTGTGCAGTATCTGTGTTGACAATTGCCTGGATACTGCATAAGTGTGGCCTATGGGTTAGGGTAATCAGACAGAAGAGTTGTTCCACATAATACATCATCCAGGGCTCTCTACAGGTAGCAAAAGCATAACATTAAGTCTCACAAAGGCATGAGTTGCAATGTGTAATGGTGTCATGAGACTAAGGCTCAATCCTACAAACAGTATTCAGAAAGATATGTGTGGTGCACAAGCAACACCTCACTCCACCTCAGGGCCACCATCCTCAATATTTAGTTTGCTGGTGCCAGTGTACACCTTTAGGTATGCTGTTCATTAGCTGGAACTAGGCCAGTAGACATGATGTTTGGAATTTGGAACACTGCAAAATAACACTCATGTGTAGCCCATAGTTGTCAAGCATCTGCAATACGGCTGAGGATGGGGATGGGGCGTCAACTTTAAATGCAACAGTAAACAGAAGCATACAGCCAAAGCTTGCTAAGAATGGCTGTATCTGAACACAGTGAAGGTTATGAATTGTGCCAGACATAACCCTGACTCTACAGCAATAGTGAAGCCACTGTGTGACCTCTAAGGGCTGTGCACATGAGCTGAACTTGCAATCTGGCAGAGTTGGGGGACATTTGTAGGGCAGAGTGACCAAATAATGGCAAGTAAAGATGGGCCATGCTACTATAGCCCTTCCAGGAATAGTGACTGCTGCAATTCACTTAACAGGTGCTTCAACAAACCATTGTGTTAAGGGTGTGCACACTTATGCAAATCACATACTGTATGCATCTCATTCAACATCTGCACAACTAACACATTTGTTTGATACTGCATTGGATTGCACATGTCATATGTCACATAGCAGGTGTGTGTATTGTTAACAAATGCAGTATTGTTGCCCCATTGCATATCATAGAAGAGGCTGGCATGTCAACAAGGGTGTATACACTCATCATATCCACATTAAGCTTTGAAGGTTGTCAGTGTAACCATATTTTATTTCACATACATGCACTGCTGATGATGAGATCTGCAAATCAAAGGACAGTCATTAATTATTGACATCAGTCCTCATATCATCCAAGGTATGTGTCAGACAAACACATAGGGGCTGTGCGCAACAGAGCAAACATAACTGCCACACATATACATATTCAGCAATTGTGTGTACACTTGTGAGGTATGGTGCACAGTACATGCCAGTGTGCTGTACAGGTGCACAGTGATACTGTGTAGATGTCTGTGTGTAGTGTGTTCCAGGGGAAGGGGCATCACCTACTAACACAACTCATGCATCACAGAGATGTATAATGTTGGTAACAAGGATTGAGTATGGCTGTTATGCATGCTGTTGATTGCCATATGTCACATATGTTGACTGTTGGCTAATGAGAGGTCTGTGTAATATCTTTGTGCCACCTCACCTGTGTGTGTGTGTGTGTGTGTGTGTGTGTGTGTGTGTGTGTGTGTGTGTGTGTGTGTGTGTGTGTGTGTGTGTGTGTGTGTGTGCAGAAGTAAACCATAATGTGCAGGTCTTAATACACATTTCTTGTCTGCCCCTCACAGGTGGTGAGGTGGGTCAGGGTCCCGCCTGCAGGCAAGCTGATGTTAGCGTCCATACAGACTCTGACAATGATGATAGGCATAGTGAGGCACAGGCAGGGTTGTTAGGGGCTGAATCTGTGCCATTGGTTGACATCCGACTTTTATCCACCCCATCCCTGCACACAGTCACAATGCCCATACATACCCCATCACCAGTGGCCATAGATAAGGGACAGTTGGTGGGTGGTGGCATAAGAAAGGAAAGTGTGGTGACTATGGCAAGTATGTCTGTACACAGCAGCCATATCTGGATGACTGGTGAGGTACCACACAGGCGGATGTACAGTGGTGCTCATAGGAGGGCTGCTGGCCATCATGCCCCTGGCAGAAGTGCCACAGCAGGTGTCACCATCCATGTGGCTGATGCCCTACTCCCACCACATGCTCTACGACAAATACCACATGGTCGTGGATTCTCACCATCTCACCCAACCGTCTATCCATGACCTCTGCAAAATAATGGTGGGCACCTGAAAGATCATGGATGTAGTCATGTACAGCAGGAAGAGTAGCCCTCTGGAGCCTCAGATTATCTCTGGTGTAATGTTCCATACATGCCTGTGCGATGGTGGGAATCCTCGACCATGTGGTATTTGTGGTAGAGCATGTGGTGGGAGTAGAGCATCAGCCACATGGATGTAGGTCAGCAACACCAACAGGTGCAGGTCTACGTGGACATGCAATAACTCATGGCCACTCCCGTAGTGGCAGTACCAGCACCAGTACTGCAGGAGGAGTGCTGTCCACACCACAATGCAGCAGGCCACGTGCACATGGTCCTGGCCTGTCCCAGCAGGGACTCGGATCCAGCGGACAATTGTCATCATCAGGGGAGAGTACCATATCTGGGATTCTGCCTGGTAGTGCCTGTGCAACCCCTGGCAGGCACAGTTCCCATGTCCATGGCTGGACATGGAGAACTGTACACCCTGCCATGTATGGTCTGCAGCTGTCCAACAAACTCCTGTATAGGGCAGCCACATGGCAAAAATGTGTGCATACATACACAAACACTCATATCACCAACACAGCTAGGGCACCTCCATACCTACACACACCACATCTGCATAACCCTTTTAATAAAGAACCCCCTAACCCACACACATGATGTCAGCCAAATGGCTCAGCCTAGGCCTCTGGCAAACTCACAACACACCCTGTGCATATGATGATACCTGTGCCACATCCCTGTCATCCATACCATCGATGCAGCGACATGCACTATGGTTTAGCAATGTAATGCTGTTTAACGCAGCTGGAATGATTAATGCTTACACGTCAGGGTGTGTAGCTGTCCAGCCATGATGCATTATAGCTGATATTAACACTGACTGATTGTGGTCTCCATAATGTATTCTGTTTGTGTTCTAGGTGTCTATATGTCAGCAGGATGTTGGTCTGCTGTCCTTTCCTACAAGGAGTGTGGCACTGTGGTGAAACATTGACTGTGTCATATCCTGGGTACAGCTGAACACAAGTAACAGGTCTGTATTAGAGTTACTGCATGTGCCACATGGCTGATAGGTCTGAGGGGTGTATACAGGTGAGTGCATGGTGGCTGATGTAAGCAGCTCTTCTACAGTGGACAATGGTAAGTGTACTGGGTGACACACACCAAATGTTTGTGAATAACATACACAAAGAGGCTTTGGTGTTGATGCAATACACAGAGAATACTGTTCACATGGAGGTACTTCATTTTGCAGTGAACTCATTTTGGCCTATGTAATTCCACCAAGACCAAATTGCCAAAACATCACATCAGTGAATAATCAGTTTGCCAGTTTAATGTCATTGACAATGGTACTGGCAAGGTATATGTCCTCTTCCCCAATGTAGTGCAATCCTGGAGTTGATAAATATAGGTGTGCTGGTGTGGGTGGCACAACCCCCACTTTGGAGGATGTGGGTGACGTAGAACCACACATAGTGTGATGAAGAAGTACTTAACCTGTTAACATAAACTGTAGTATAACAGCACACTAAGCAGGAGGATACGCACAACAAAAAACCCAATGTGGGTGGCTGTGCCCATAACAACCACACCCAACTATACATACCAACTCCAGTATTGCTGTACAGTGGGGAAGAGGGCATTTACACATCCACTACTTGTTTTGATGGAATGAATTTCCACAAGATATTAGCTTTGACATGTTATCCTTTGCCAGTTAGTTCTTGGACAAATGATCCCTTAGGACATATATTTTCTGCAAACTGAAGCAGAACTCTTCACATACACACACACTTACTTGGCAGCACTGAGAATAGAACCCCTACCTATTTACTTATTGCTACTAATGTGTTTGGCCTTAATTGCACACACCAAGGAGCTTTTAGGGTGAGGAGTGTCCCGAGTTTCCTGTTAGGTGAAGAACATCACCAGGCCTTGTACAGTATTATAATGGGGGATGTACTGGGTGTTCATGAAAAATACATGGTACGATATACTGTCATATACATATACGCATACAGTCATAGACACATTTGACAGACATGGGTTTAGCTGTGCTAACTACCTTGTCAGTGAGTCCATGCTGTTACAGAGTTTTTGTACATGACACATGCATCATTGGGCTGGATAGTGTAATCATTTACTTGTATGTTTGATGGGGATAGTGGTCATCATACAGTGGACCTTGGGACATGTACTGGGGGTACCATGGTGTAAAGACAGTATACCCAGAACTCACACCCCACATTGGATATTGTACTCACTGAAACCCATGATAATGCTCTGATATACCCACAATCACACATTGACCAGGACTGCAATACAAACCCTTGTCTATCTAATCAGTGCTACTATATGGGTATGCATTTATTGCACATGCCACAGGGAAAGTAGGGTGAGGGTTTGTCATGACTCTCCAAATGTCAGCAACATCACCATTCCTTATAATGTATGGCAAGGTTTAGTGCATTTGGAGAATGTGACCTCAGAATGCTGTCTCCTACAAATATGCACACACAATTGCACACAGACACACACACACACACACACACACACACACACACACACACACACACACACACACACACACACACACACACACACACACACACACACATTTGCACTGGCTCAGAGGGTGACCCATGGCTATCTAATCATTTGTAGAACAGCGGTATGCTGGTACTGCAAACTCCAGTTAGCCCATAGGGGCAAAAGTGTCACAATGTACATTTAATGTGAATTATAGCAGCAGCCCTTTCTAAGTATAGCAATGGGTGTGTAGTGGGTGAGAAGGCCATCAGAGGATTTTCAACTACAAGCTTACAAACATATGCATTTGTCAGTACTAAGGTCCATAGGTGCAGGTGTTTCTAGGTGTGTACCAGGTAAATGTCCATGGAGAGATGAGAAGAGCAGGGCATGTGAGTACATTGGTATCCTGCCACCTGACATTTGTCAGCAGGCCATCAACTGATGCCACTTGAGTGATCCCCAGGGTGATAGTTAAATTCAACATCCACTCATATGGTTTTCTCTTGAAGAGAGCCAGTGAGGTGCTACAACTGACATGTATGCAAAACATATTGCATAACATGGCCAGTTTCTGGGTTAGGGACCTGTACCCAAACATGTTCTGTTGACTGTGGTAGTCTGGTTGAGGTATCCATGGCATGTGGTGCATACAGAGTGGGGTTTCCTAGCTATTGCATTCATAAGACAGCTGGGCAAACACGTAAGTGTCAGTCAATCAGAGATTGCCTGTAAGCAGCCAAGATGAATACCTTACATCTGCACAACTGTAAAGAGGACAGAGAGAAAGTAGCTAGCCAACAGGTTATGCATTAGAGTGAATGTTTTGACAGATAGATGTCTGAAACTGATAGGTATGCCATTACTACATGACAGCAGTCCTCAATGACATGTTCTAAAAACATAGTAGTCTACAGTTAATATCAACATATCAGATCAATATCCAATAGGAGATGCAAAAAACATACAGGTCAAACTCCAAGAACACAATAGTCAGTACTCAGAGTCCAGCTTTGCATGCAGGGATGTATGGTTCCAGTACTACAATCTGCAATATACTCTTATTTGGAAAAGCACTGTTAAAAGCAGTAATGTTATGATACAATACATGCAAGTGTGACTGCATACAACCTGGGATACTACCCAAGTATGAAACACATACAAAGAGACAAGATTGTGGTACTACCCATGTATACTCAGGTGTCCCATACAGTATACTCATACCCCTTGCTGCTGTAATGACAGCACATAGAAGCATGTTATCTACATGCTCATGTCCATACCATAAATGCAACTATTAGAACATACTACTCCATTCAGCAATTGATAAGAAGACTGACTTACCTTGTGGCTTTGCCAGTATTGAGGACTGACTATGTCAGTGCGCATAGTACATGCCCTATACATCATAAAGCACAAGTAGTGTCATGTTTAGCATCCCTTTTACTGTATGTGCAAGTCATAGAGAGGTGTTATTCCATGTGTCAGTGTATGTACTATGCATTGCCTCTTTGCCAAGGTCTGGACATACTGGGCATACCTCCTTCTGCCTACAGGGGCAGGCTCAGGTAGTTCCTCTTCTGTGTCCCTTACTGCCTGTGATGGCCTTGGCAGTGGTAGGGGGGCTATGTGGCCTTGCCCCATGCTGTTCCTGTTTCAGTTGTTTCCACAGGATCATATTGTGTAGCATGGCACATACTATGAACATTTGTGTACATGTAGCTGGAGAGTACTGAAGGCTCCACTGGATATATCCAGGCAGTGAAACCATGACTTCAGCATCCCAAACACATGTTTTATTATGATTCTGGTTTGTGCGTGTGCCTCATTATAGCATTCTTGTTCAAGTGTGTGTGCATTTCTGAGGGGTGTCATCAGCCATGGCTCCAGTACATAGCCAGCATCCTCTACTAGGTGGCCATATGGGATGCCCCCACTGGCAAATGACTGGTACAACTGTGTCATATGCCAGATGTGTGAGTCATGATAGCTTCCAGGGCTGCCAGCACACACATTCAAGATAATGCCCTGGGCATTGCACATGACCTGGCAGTTGGAGGGGAAGCCCTTGCGGTTTATGTAGACCCTACCCCATTCACCGGGTGGTGCTTTGATGTGTATGTCCGTGCAGTCTATAGCACCCATTGCCTCAGGGTATTCTGCTATTTGGTGGCAGAGATGCATATTTGTGGTCAGCGCTTCACGGGTGTTGAGGAAATATATGTGCTCACTGGCATGTGCTGACATTGTATCCAGGAACTGGTGGAGTATCCTGGATGCTGATGCCAGTGAGATCCCCATGATATCTCCAGTTGGCCTTTGGAAGGTACCTGTGGCTAGTATTCTTAAGCCTACACATACCTTGGTATCCACTAGGATGGGTTCCCCTCTGTTGGTTCTGTGTGTGAGGTGTGGCTGGCACAGCTCAACAATTTGCTGTAGAATGTCCCTGTCCACCCTATAGCACTCCACTATCTTCAGCTCATGTAGCCCCTGGTAGGTTACCCTGGGTCTGTACACTCTTCTCCTCCTCCTCACTGTGGGTTGGTCATCAGCAATCACATCCTCACCACTCTTATCCTCTTGCACATATTGATGTATGAGAGCGACAGTAGTCCCTAAGATTTTGTTAGTTTTGTCAGGTAAAATTTCTCCGTCTGTGTACACTGGTGGTGTAGAGTTTGTGGGAAAAACCAGACTGGAAGGTGTTTGCATAGTTTATAGTAGTGTGCTATGCTGTTCCATGCGTAATTGGCTGATTCTGATACATTTCACCTGCCAGCTATGCCTTAACCTAGTGCTTTGTTTTAAAATGCTTTGAACTAGAGTTGTTGGTTGTCTGAAGAAGTTCTGATATTTATCAGAACGAAAAACGCTGGTGCAGCGTTTTACTTTTATTTTGGCTTGGTGAATAAAGCAGTGTTTTTATAACTTCTGGTATTAAGTACATTGGATTGGACTATAACCTACCGTTACCTGAACTTTTGTACCTGCATGTGCCTAGCCCTTGGAGCTGACTTACCAACATCTTTTTCTTAGCTATGCTAGTTCTGCTTGATTGCCTTCCAACTGCTGTTTTCCTTCCCATTGCCTTCCTGTTTAAGCCCCGAGGCTCGCCGTGCATACCCAGTGCTCAGATGTGAATAGAGCTGGTATTTCCTGTTTTTTTTTTTTTTTTTAAGCCTGGTACACAACGCACACACCTGTTTAGGCAATCAGACACCCCCCCTTCCTTAGCTGTGCTTAGCTAAGGGCAAACAAGGGCTACAGAGCTCCAGTAAGCTTACAGCATGCATGATATTCCCCCTTATGCAGTCATCCACCTCTTAGACTTATAAAATGGTGTTGCTGCACCTGCACAGTTGTGTGCAAATTAACACTGAGAGGAAATTTGTGATTCGGTATCAGTCTCCTCATTTGCATAAAACAGAATGCTAATTCATAGTTACCACACTCACACTCAGCCTTCCCCCTTAGCAACCACTATTCCCTAGTATTGTTGTCTTATGCATACCATTGACTATAATGGCAAAATGCTGATTTGGGTTGAAAAGCTTTCCACATTTTTTTCTTATTTTCAGCCCGATCCCATTTGCACATTGCTGCCCTATGCTTAAATGTCCGAGATCGGCCAAAAAAAAGTTGTTTTTTATAATTTTGCAACTATTTCTCATGCCAATGGCCATATATTTGGCCATTGGCATGCTTACTACATTGCATACATGCTTTCTTTCGAGCTGTCATGCCTCCATTTTGTAATTTGCAGAAATGTATTCAGTTAGTAACCAAATACATTTCTGCAGGTTATACTATTCCTGCATAGATGCTTGCCTGATTCCTGGATCTCTAATTCACCTCATTTGCATGCTTTTTACCAGCAAATGAGGTAATTAGCATATAGCAGTGGTGTATGTGCCGGAATAGTGTAGGCGTGCTCATGCACGTCTCGGGGGCTCGTTCCTGGATTGCTCGGTGGCCATATTGCATGCAGCAGCTCTTGCACTATTCAGGCACTCCATGCAGAGCTTGCTGAATCCAGGGAACTGTTTCTTAAGGTCGGTTTTGCTTTTAGAAAAAGTCATATATTAATTGGATGATTGTTACAGAATTTTTATTGGTTATAGTTCTTTTAAGAATTCTTTGTACTAACAGAATATTGTCTAATGAAGCAGTTATAAAACTGTGAAAGCATTCACACAATAAAGAATGTTTTATACTTCTTTTCTGGATTATTTCTGGATTGAACTTTGATGTGCTTTTCCTGCCCTGGGTTGGTTTATCAGTTTCTTTTCATTTATTTGACTCTCTTTGTAGTAGTGGTGTAGTTTACAGCAATATTTGGTGAACCATTTATCTGCCTTGCTGGAATTTTTTCTTGGACTTGTAAACACCTTGTGAGTTAGTAATTATTTTACATGAAAAAGAAGTCAAACAAGGAGAACTATCCCTTTGGTTTAGTTCCAGTTCTTGGTGTTGTGCCCGGTTTTCTGCCATCTTGGATAACTTTGGTATGGGGCTTGGAGTGAATTCTGCTATTGCCATTGACTGTTCTGACATTTTTCCCCTGAGTCTTTCGGATAGTCAGGGGAATACTCTAAAGGGCAAGCAGGATAGTGGATATTATTATTCTCGTTGCCTCCATTCTGCTGTACTTTTTCATGTTCCCCTGTATAGGCATAAGTGGGGGGGGGGTATTAAAATTAAATTTATTCTCCTATTCTTGTGATGAAGGAGGGTGTGAGTACACTTTATTTTTAAAACAATAATGCTGGTCCCATTCAAGATTATGCATTTTCCTGTCATGAATTGACCAAACATGCTCATCAATACTGGAAAAGATACAAATTTACTCAAATTTATATTGGTTGAACTGCAAAGCATGTGTTATTAAATTGTCCAAGTGATTAATGTTCGCTATTAATTCATCAATTAATTTGCAGTTAAATTTAATTAAAACTTCTATATACTCGCACTTAAGGCAATCAAATATCACAAGTAACTTTATGCAGTAGAGAATTATTGACAAAACCAGTAGGAAAACACTACATACGGAGCCCTTTGGTCACCCTATTAACTTTTATAGATTCAGAAAAATAGGAGTTTTCTAATTGCAATTTTTTTTTTACTTTTAAAAGTTTATAATCGTACTCACTTAAATGGTCTGTTAATATAGAAGAATTCCTCTGCTGGGTTTCTATGAAACTGAAGTCAGAATGTAACCATTCCTGTAGAGCTGGAGGGCTGTTGGTATGCTGAGCAATAGTTGCTTATATTAGTTGTTAGAACAGGAACGGTTCATTGGTTGTTCATACCTGGATTTGGTGTGCTCAAGTCCCTTCTCGCTTGTAAATGCACCAGTGGCTCAGCTTCCCTTCTCTGCATAGAGGGGACAGTATTGTTCAAAAAATCATCAAAACACTGTGATAACTGCTGTATCAGAAATGTTAGATTAACCACAGTTCATAGGTTCATAGGTTCATAGGTTTATACTAGGCTATCTGCCCTAAGGCATTTATAAGCCTAGCCCAAATTTTTGTGGCTTACGCCACCCCTTATATGAAAAAATACTGTGCCCATTAGTTTGTTGTGCCTCTGTCCAGCAGTGACACAGAGATGATTCCCGGGATAAACCTACGATCTCCCATCCACAGGTCAAGATTTCTCTTGAACAGAGCCAGCGAGGTGCTCTGCCTCACATGGACCGGAATTTTATTCCACAGCATAGGGAGTCTCTGAGTGATAAATCTATCCCTCCAGCATGTCCTATTTATATCCGTGCTAAGGTTTAAGTCGCTTGCTCTAGTGGTTTTGGTGGATTTGGATTTTTTTGAGGTGGAGCATGTCCATTAATTCCGGGTTGGACATGGCCTTGTATGTCAGGCACATGTCACCTCTGAGCAGATGGTATGCAACTGAATAGAGCTGGAGTTTCTTCAATCTGGCAGCATATGACAGATTTTGGAGTCCTTATCCTTTTGGTGAGGAACTTTTGGGGTCTCTCCAATTGCTGCAGATGTCAGGTGCGATACATCCCGAATGGGGCATTGTACTCGATCATTGGTCTGATAAGTGAAGAGTACAGGGAACAATGACCTCACTAGATCTGGATGTGAATCCTTCATGATCAGGTGGGCAATGTAGAAGGTCTTTCTAACCACTTTAGCAACGTGAGTGTCAAAAGAAAGGCCACTGTCAACCTGGGTCCCCAGGTCCCTGATAACCTCTTCTGTGCTTAGTGGATTGCCACCTATATGGTAGCTTGGGGTTACCTTGTTTTTCCCGAAGGGTATGACTATACATTTTTTGGTGTTTAACTTCAGGCCATGGCTCTGGCACCAGCTATCTGTTTCCGTGAGTCCCTTCTGAAGGATATCCGTGTCCGATGCACTTTCCACTATGGCGCCCAGTTTGCAGTCATCTGCAAACTTTGTCAGCCAAAGTCCTCCCATGTTCGCCTGTACTTCTGAGAAGTAGATGCCGAACAATAGGGGGCCAAGGACTGAGCCCTGTGGGACACCGCTTGTGACCGGCTTGGAGTCTGACATAGCGCCAGCAACTCTAACCCTGTGGGTTCTGTCCTTAAGCCAGTTTGCAACCCATCTTGTGACATATGGGTTTACATTTAAGCTGGTAAGTTTTTCTACAATACCTGAGTGGGTTATTGTGTGAAAACCTTTGCAAGGTCAAGGTAGGCTGTATGGACTGCCTTTCCCTCATCAATGGCCTTGGTGACTGTTTCGAAGAAGTCGACCAAGTTCAAAAGGCATGATCTGCCCTTGACAAAGCCAAACTGGGTCGGGTCCAATGTCTGCAAGTCCCCTATATCTTTGTTTATGAGCTCCATTATGATCCTCTCCATAGCTTTGCAGACTAGACTTGTTAAGCTTATGGGGTGGTAATTACCAGGGTCCGTAGAGGCACCGTCTTTGTGGAGTGGGACCACAGTTGCCGTACACCACTCCTTGGGCACGTATCCTGTGGTAAGGCTGAGATTAAACAGCTGCCTTATGTGTGGGTTTAATTCCTCATTTAGCTCGTGTAGCACACAGCCAGGGACACCATCCGGTCTCATTGATGCTGTGTTTTTAGCTTTAGAGAGAGCAGCTTTCACCTGCGCATTTGAGATGTCTGGGAGGCTACACTCTGCTGGGATAGTTATCTCTCCTTTAGGGGGGGGAGAGGGGGGTGAAGTTTGCACTGAACCTGTCTGCCAGTATGTTGGCAATGTCTGTGGGTTCAGTGATTTTTGTATCATTTTGCACTAATTCTGAGCATATCTGGGAGTTTCCACCCAGGTTCCTAACATAGCTGAAAAAGACCTTATGATTGTCCTTTGAATCCATGGCAATTTTTCTCTCAAAATTGGCCTTAGTTGATTTTATGTGTGCTCGTATTTTTTTACTAATAATGATCAGGGGTGACTTCCCTTTTATGGATTTTGTTCTATCATGTAATAGCTTTCTCCTCTTATTGTAAAGTTTGTTAATGGCTGGGGTCCACCAGACTGGACATTTGCCCTTTGTGGAAAGAGTCTTGGTTTTATTTGGGATTGCCTGATCCATGCAGTCCTGGAGGTGTTCATAGAAGGCATTTGTAAGGGCTTCCGCAGCTTGGGTTGTGGTTTCCACTGGCTCAGGGGCCTTGAAGGATACCACACCAGTCTTGAGTAGTGTGAAGTTTGCTTTAGAGAAGTTCTTCACTGTGGTCTTTTTGTTTGGGGTGGGCGGGATGTGGATTTCCAGTGAGATTAGTTTATGATCAGATCTCACCAATGAGGGATATACTTCGGTGTGGAGCATTTTGTCCCCATGTTTGTGATAATGAGATCTAGTATATTTTCTCCTCTCGTGGGAACAGTGACTAGCTGTTCCATGGCATTTGAATTTATGAACTCCAGGAACCATTGGGCTAGAAAGTTAGGGCTTGAGTAATGTTCCCAGTCTATATTCGGGTAGTTGAAGTCACCCAATATGATGGTGTTTGGAGATACATTTATACCCTCCAGTGTCTTCAGGAAGGCTGTGTGGGGTTCCTGAGTTTGAGAGGGTGGCCTGTAGCATGCTACAATTTGTAGAGCAGTTTGCCTATGGTTAGTTGCACCTGGATGGTTTCGAGCTTAGTGCATTGCCACCAACCTGGAGGTGTGGGTATCCTTTATGAATATGGATACACCCTCCTTTTGTGGTGTGGTCCGGTTTTGGGGCGGAACACATGATATGAGGTAAAACCTAATAGTGCCGGGTGCTCTCAGGAGCCTTGAACCAGGTTTCAGTTACAGCACAGACATCGATGTTCTCCATACTGAGAAGGGCCTCGAGTGCATGCATTTTGAGATTTAGACTTCTGGCATTGAGCAGCATTACCCTCAGTTTCTTCCCATTTTTGTTTTCTAGGGTGGTAGGTTTAGAATTTGAGCCTTGCCTAAAAAGGCACTATGGGGTGGCAAGAGCCTTAGCCAATATCCGGAATCCCAGGGGTGACAGGTGCAAGCCATCCCTTGCGAAGCAGCGTGGCTTGTCAAGCATGTCATTCCAGGCAGACAGACACTGGATCCCCTTTGAATGACACCAGACATTAAGCCAATTGTTAAAGCTGATCATCTTGTCTCTATATTGTGGCATCATTCTTGGTGAAGGAAGGATACTGCTCAGGGTCAGGGTCATACCTGCCTGGGCTACATAATCAGAGAGCTCCTCTATGTCTCTTTTCATGTAGTCCAGGGAGGTACATCTCAGGTCGTTCACACCAGCATGGACAATGACTGTGTCATATTTGTACTTGCCATGGCGTGACCAGAGTGCTTGTGTTATGTGGCAGATTCTAGCGCCCGATAGGCAGCTTACTGCGACCCTCTCCTTGTTCAGCCTGGTGAGTGGGACGTCAGTGTGTCTGACTATGGAGTCACCTATGACAAGTATGTTTGGTGTTGTATTTGGCCTTAAGGGCTGTGACTGCTTTGCACACTGCTTTTGTGGTTTATGTGTTGCTTGTGGGGTGTCTTGAGGTAGCAGTTGTTTGGGTGTCTGCTTTGGAGGCCTCTGCTATTTAGGTAAATTTTTACTCAGAGCCTCCGAGTATGTCTTTGTGTGTTTATGTGTTTGTTGTAGGTCAATTAAATCTCTCTCATTGAATAGAGGCTGAGATCCAGCTAGTCCACTTGGAGTCATGTGAAAAAAAAACTAGGAAGCAGTATGAAAATCAAAGACAAACTGGCCACATAACCAGCACAAAGGCAGCAGGATAGATGCAAACACAGCTTTATTAAAAAAAAAAAACTGGATTAGCTCTTTTGTTCTAATATTTTAAAATGTCATGAGATAAAATAGCTTTTCTTAGCCAAAGCTTTATATACAAAGTTTAAACACGCAGTAAATGGTCACATGACAGCTGAGCCCTTCTTCAAGCTTAAATTTAAAGGGGCAAGTTCTTTAAAATGGTTTACCTTTATAAATCCGAATCACAGTGATGCGATTGCTCATATGAGCGAATCATAACCAGGAAAGTCAGAACAGCGACAATTCCATATGTTCGAAAATCAGCAAATCGAAAAGCAGATTCGCTGATTTTCGAAAATAAATTTCGAAAAAAAAAAGAAGTGTAAAGCAGGGAGGCAAGCCCCCCTGCACCCCCCTCCCATATCGGGGGCTGCTCTCCCCACACCCCCGTACTTTAATATTCTAACTCCGAGATCGCACTACAGTGGGGAAAGGGACCATTTCCCGACACCCACTATAGTGCAATCCACCCCATAATGTCAAATGTGCAATGAGTGAATGTCATTGTACATTTGCTCATTGCACATTCAAACCTTTTTCCGTTCAGTGTTTGCAAGCTTTGCAAACAGCCTTTCGGACAATTGCTGTTCGCTCATGTGCAATACGCACACATGAAGGTAAACCCTTTAAAACACAGACTTTTAAGAAATGCATTTTCTAAAAGCATATTGTAACAGCATTATAAACCTATATGCACAAATACATACTAATCCCATCCAAAAACATGGCAAATATTACTAAAAATATGAAAAATATGTATATGTATTTATAAATTGATGTGAAAAAAGTTTTTTTATCTACATAATGCTTTTAGTTTTAGTAAGCAGAAATTGAAGTTTGGGCATTTAAAACCTGTTAAACTTCCAGCATTAAAATGGAGCTGCCAATACAGCTCCCTCTTTTCAAAAAAATAGGGACCAAGGCCCCCCTCACCCCTGGGCTCACCTTTTTAAGTATTCTGAACTTAAACTGGTGTCTGGGGAATTCATGCCCATGTTTTGAAAGTGCACTAGTTTCTTCATTTTTCTTGCTGTCATATAGGTGCTCATATACCCTTTCCTTCATTTTCCTTTCCTTTCCTAGCCCCATTGTAAGAATGTTTCATGGTCTTGAGGATTCTACAGTGTCATTTTTTCCAGTCCTGGAACTAGTGTGTCTACCAGGATTAGTCACTTTTTTATCCTGGGTCTTGTGCGCCCAGCTATCATTTTTATTTTTATCCTTCTTCTGTCCATGCTATAAGTTATATAAAATGCAATCAATATATCAATCGTCTTGGTGAGATTTTGTGAAAAACAAGGTCCACCTTGTGAAGGTAATCACCAAGACATGAGGATGAATTCAATTCCAGCAATTGTACTCTTTTTTGCTTGCTGATTTATCATCTCTCCATTTGGACCCCTTCATCTCTCCATTCAGACCCTTCATCTATCTATTTGGTGGTGTTCTATGAGGCAGGTACTGTTATAAGGAAAAGTAAGGAAACTCCTCTATAAGCATGTAGTGAGAAGAGGGAAGTAATAGAGTTAAAGTGTCACCACTTAAGGTACTTTTTTCACTTTTCTTCTCTGTTGTTACTCACAGCACCATCACTCTATTACACTAAACAGTATTTACAGTATGGTAACTGGAAACCCTGTACTGCAATCCCTGATTTATGCTCTTGAATTTTTTTACAGTCTTGTTGTTCTACATGCAACACAAGAAATCTTATTTTGAACTTGTTATACTGTATTATAATCCCTCTGTTACGATTCTTTCACATTCTATACATGTAATGTTGCTTTACTTCTAAATTGTGCAATGTTCTCTTGTAAACTGTGCTCTATTTTCCTATGAAATGTTATTTATGGAGATTTAATCCATAGGCTTCAATAAATTGTTAGAAGAATCATTCTATCTGTGGGGTTAGTCCAAATCTAGTTATTTAGCTGATACATTCTGACTCACACACTATTGGCTAGCTTAAGGACTGTTGATTGGGGTTTAATATGTTTATAACAAGTTTATAACTGTAATGTTATTTGTCTTCATTTGTGTTTTGTGATATTTTGACCAAGTTCTAACTATTCTTGTAACTTTGTAAATTAAGGAACTGTGACCTTTGATAACATCCAGCTAGTCTATATTTGTTTAAACCATTTTGCAATAAAATAAAATTCAATATCACTACAAACAAAACTCTAATATTAAATAAAAAAGGAAACCATTCTATTGCAGTTGCAATGCAAATATAATGAGGCAGAATTAAAGTACCTTGCCATCATTGTTTGTTTTTCTTTAAATTTGATTATTAAATGAAATTCTGATATCCTTAAAAATGAAGAAATCATATAAAATTGATCAAAGTTACTTTTAATTTTGAATATTAACTTTATTTAATAAAGATGATTTAGTTGCTGACATAAGAAACTCAAAATACTTTGTTACAGCCATACAACATCCCCTGGATTCACGAAGCTCTGTATAAGAAAAAGGCTATTCTTGCATGGAGTGGTTCGTGTCCTTTTAGGATAGCAGCGCACCTTGCATATGCATGAAGGTGCGCTGCTATCTAAACTAAACAGACACGAACCAGGAATGAGCGCAGGGGGCGTGTGTCAGCAGTCCCAGCACTTGAAACATGCCCCCTTCACTCTGAAAGTGCCGTATGGCACTTACTGACATGGATGAGTGTCAAACTATACAATATTAGAGCCTAGCTCTAATATAGTAAATGAGTGTCCGCAGACACTGAAATGTAAATAGCTAACATTTCAGTGTCCGCAGACACTGAAAACAAAATACCACAAACACCTATAGAAGGCAGCAGCCATCAAGTGCACACCCCCAAATGTATGCACTCTTGCCCTACATGCATGGAAGCAGTAGGGCAAGAGGAAAGGAATAAAAAATAAAAAAGTAATAATATTTTGTTTTCATAAAATAAATCCAAAGTTTAAGCACTGTGCAGCTTGTTTGCGCAGCGCACTGCTATGCTTAGCCTGGCTGAAATCCTGAAAATGATAGACAAGTGCTAATGTGATAGAAAATGTCATCAAGCTGCTGTAGTGTAGTGATACTGCCATGGTAATGCATGGAGAACATGCTCAGTTCAAATCCCCCCTTTCGCAAATTATTTAATAAACTTTTAAGGAATTTGAATGATAGATGTCAATCATATAGCTCATGTATAGCACAGTAGAGGTGGGAATATGTAAAATATAAATGTAAAAAACAATTTATAACTTTAATAAAAAAAAATAGATTTAAGCAATGCTTTGCTAGTGCAAGCACTGCTTACCTGCATTCAGCTCTGCTTAGCTGATGTAAGCATTGCTATGTGGATTTGCGCAGAGCTAAGCATAGTGCAGCATATTAAATTGGCCAATCAAGAAAAAGTGTGGGAAAACTGCCCTATTTAAACTGCACAGGCAGGAATACAGCCATAACCATTTGGGATTGCACACAGCAGGACCAAAATGGCTGGCGTTGGAGAAGGTGTGTGCCTACAAGCGCAATGTTGGGGCATCCAGGAGTCCAGGGTCATGGCTGGGCTCCTAGTTAAAAACCATGACAGCTGGCTGCTTCAGGCCAGTACCAGGGCTCGTATTACAATGCGGAGGCCAGGACCAGCTTGCACATGATCTCACCAGTGCCACTGGCATACTCCGGACTGGTGAGCAGGTACATCATCACCATAATGACCTAAAGCAGAGGAGGGGTGCACTCTTGGACCAGTGGATCCAAGAAGCCAGAGCACAGGATGTCCCACCTGTCTGTACGTATGCAGTCTTATGTATCTCTAAGTATGGAAAATGTTGAAATGATGACTGTGCAGGTGTGATTAATGAGTGATGTCTCCCCATACAGCTGCTGTGGGGATGTCACAGAATGTGCAGGCTCATGCACAGTGACTGGCCTGGCTGCATTGGCAGTATGATGAGTGCAGAATACCCCCTACTATTAGCAGTAAGAAATCAAAATTATAGTAATGGTAGTACTGCCTGTATATATAATTGTGCTGTAAAAGTCAGGAATGAATGCCTGTGTCAGGCTGCCAGTGTTACAATGGAGTATTCCCAGCTGCTGTGTAATACAGATATTAGTAGCAGACAAGGTACAATATGCAAGAGAGGAATATTAGAATATGTATGGGTGTGTCTGAGTGAATCTGCCAAGAAAGTGCCATGTCAGGGCTACTGTAACAGTTAGGAATGAAAAGCATTCCCCTGTGCAGATCATGCAGGACTAGTAATTGTGGAGTTCTGAGTCATACACAGATATGTATGCCAAAACTTATAAAGGTGATCCCAAACACTGGTGTGTGTCATCTCACTTGTACCTGATAAATAGAAATGTGTATGTCCTGCAGAATGCATTAACTGAAGTGAACTTATTTAGCACTGCTTGTGTGCATACTTTAGAATGGGCATGTCAAATAACTGGAAAAAACAACAGTACATATTCACATCACAATGTGTTTTATTTTGTCTGCCAGCATTGTCCTGTGTTAACCTTTCAATTTCAGCTGTATGTAGCTGTGAATGTACTGAGAAATGTATAAGGCTAACAAGTGCAGACCTAAAACCTATACTGTGTACTCAGGAATCTAAATTGCAGTATGTAGTTGTAAAACAGTCAAATGTGCAATCCAGCTAATGTGCACATTTCACAAACAGTGACACCAATATCTGTTGTGTATGCATAAATTGTACTGAAAATGGGAAACAAATAATGCAACATGTGATAATAAAAGTACTGTGCACAAAAATATGTACTAGATAGAAAGGTCACAAACAGCACACAACACTTCCCTAGTAGCTCAGTCTGATAAGGATTAGACCTGTAGTTCAGTTTTGCACACACAGTACAGTTTAAATCCAGGGACTGCCACTAACATCTCAGTCTGGTTCTACAGTTTTAAACTGCAATCTGAATAGAAAAAATAATGTCCTGCAACACATGCATTTTCCATACAGGGCACACAGGTAAAGCAATCTGAATAGAAATACTAGTATGATGTGTATAACTATGAAAGGTGTACAATTGCTGTTGATCAGCCCCAGTACTACAAATAGATGCAAGCTAGACATCCACACTCTGCAGTCTGGCCTAGACAAGCCCCTCTAGTGTCACACTGTGATGGATAGTTTCCCCAGTTGACAAGAAACCTGCGCATAGAGAATGCCCCAGTAGATGTATGTGAAAGACACAGCACACTCCAGGGCCTGCAACTAATATGTGAATCTGAAATATGTGTAGAAACAGCAATGTAATGTGCACACAGTTCATCTGCACAGGCCCACAGGTAAAGAAATTGGTATAGAAATGGGTCTGATGTGTATAACTAAAATAAGGATATAATTGCTCTGTTGATATCTACAGCTGTTGGTGTGCTGTAGCAGCCCCATGACCCAGGAAGAGTGTAACTATGGTCAGAATGTAGAGTAGTGAAAAGCAGTGTACTTTCAAATATACTTGATAGCAGTTGCCAATTGAATCTGTTCCCTTCCCCCACCACTCAACTGATCCAGCCATCACACTGAAACCAACATGGGTATGTTCCTAAACAAACCCCTACTTTTGGGACCATTGTTCCATTTGGTTTATCATTGTTTAAACTGTGTGCATACTAATATCCCCTGTTGAATAATCATTTTATTGCCTGACTGACATGCCACTAAATGGCATGCTGTTGCAACCCTGAATGCCATTCCATATATGCATGGGTTCTGTTTGCTATGGCACTGTTATAATTGCACTGTTTTGGGTTAATGGAAATATCCATGCATGCTATTTTGAGTAATGTTGTAATGTGTTGTGCATGACTAACCAATATTCATTGTTAATTTCCACACTATAGCACATATGGGAAGGCAGATCACAGCGGATCCCCCACCTGACCGGGGCACCGAGTCCCAGCACATCTGGGACCCAGCCCAGACCTCCCTCATCTGCTGGTCCTGCACCATCCTGGGTGGAATCACTGCGCGGAGGATGGGGCTCACCCCTCCTGCATGTGAGGGTGGTGGGGACGTTGTCACCTAGGACAAGGTCTGTGTAATGGTGCTCAGTGTCCTCCAGATGGAGCTGGATGACCGCCTGCACCAGGTGGAAGGCAGGCTGTCACAGCTAGAGGGGCAGGTGATTCCTCCAGCCCAGCCCCCAGCACAGCCACTTATGGGGCTGTGAAGGAGTAGTTATGACTGCCATCGGGTGGGGACATCAGTGCCACTACTACCATCTAGGGGGCTCATGAGCCTCAGATTCCCAAACACCCTCCCCATAAAGGTGTTTACCCCCCCATGTGTCATACACCATCCCTGTCTACTGTCTTGTCTGTCTGCAAATGTAACCTCTCCTACCAAACCTCCCTTACCACACTTACCAATAATCCTTCCTTAACCTCCCACTCTCACCTTAAAAAAAGGCATCTGTCCCCCAAAAAAAGCACATCCCACACATAGCTCTGTATTTTGCCCAGAGACATGTACCAAGCACAAAGTCTAACCCTACCAATCATCCATATTGTTTGATGCCCACACACCTCCCTGTTGGGTGTGAGGCTCCAAATTCTAAATTGCCCACAATGAAAGCAGCTGTTGCTGCCAAAGAAATGCTGAAAAAATATGGTCCTTTCCTACACCCGTCCTGCACATCCCTACTTGTTTCTCCTCTTGTTTGTCTCCCTGCTTGCCCCAATTTCACCACTTTCCTATCTCCCTTTTTTCTTTTTTTTTCTTTGAAATTAGCATGGGTTTAAGCAGTCGTAAGTGGCCGTAAGCGGGCGTAAGCAAAGCTAAGTGCATGTAAGTGTTGCTTAGCTCCACGCAAACCCACTCAAACCCACTTACAACTGCTTTACAGTGCCTTAATCACTCTGTCTCCAACAGCCCCTGTTCTGCCCAGCAACAAAATAAGCAGCCCTTACAAGTCTCAAACCCAGGACCCTGCACACTACAGCCAAAGGGATTTTCCAATAAACCATCCCAGATGTAAATAAATCCAATGTTTTCTGAAAACATATCATCCAGCACAGTCATTCAACAGTAGGGGAAATGTATTTATATATGTACATGTCTGTATGTATGTATATCTATATATATATATATATATATATATATATATATATATATATATATATATATATATATATATATATATATATATATATATATATATATATATATATATATATATATATATATATATATATATATATATATACATACATATATATGCATATACACATACATACACATATGCATATATTACTACATATAGATATGTATAGGAAGGTACATATTTAGGGGGTGCTCAGCATATTGAACAGCAAGTATTCCTACAGTTGCCATCTTTTAAAATGACCAGTGTTTGATTCTCTCATACAAAAGACAATTATTGCATGAAATATATACCCACAGAGACGTCAAAGGATATGACACCACACACAGGTTTGCATACATAGAAATGTTTATTTGTGTACTATTTCAGTTGTATGTGCCATTTCATATAGCAGTTAGGTGTTTGAAATACATAATAACTGAGTAAATCAACTCTTAAGCAAAACATTTGATACAGTAATCTGAAAGCATAACATATGTTGCTGTCCCAGGCCAAGGCCTTCAAGTAGTACAACACTAAAGAAACACTGGCCTGGAAGATAAGAATCAATCAACACTAAGTAATACAGATGTAGTTCAGCACCCTCCAATTACACTCTGTACTCAACCCCTAGGGGAAAAGAATTAAGTTGTCACAATGAAAATGTATATGTTATATAACAATGCTTAACTTAAAACATCACTATCACACTGACAAACAGAACTGTCTGTAAGACAGTAAGCACTAGCCCACCACTGTTTCCATGGTGAAATGTATGAAAATGTACAGCCATATACAATAATGTGTCTTACTGCTGATGTCCCTCACATGTTGTAACAGCCTAGGTTATAAATGGTGCATACTCCTTCTTCATAGAATGACTTACAAGGGCATATAACAGTGTTACATACACTGACCTCTGGACTGTACAAGGTCACACACATTTTGTCCAGCTGTAGCCCACATATATATGGACCCTACCCCACAATATGTGTGGGAGTCCACAATATCACTGGAATGATGGCAGGAATGCCAGCAATACATAAAGATAGGCCATTGCTTACCCTATTACTGCATGACATATGGACAAAACCTGGTATATAGCTGGAGAACAGAGGCTGGAATACAGGGCTATATTTGCAATTTTGCTGTTATACACTGTGAAAGTTGGTGGTGTTACAGGATTGGTTGCAACATACCCTTACTCAGCAATATGAAGTGAGAAACACAAATGGATGTCGCCATGTACTGATAGCACTCAACAGACAGAATGCCACTGATATGTCAAAGACAAGACCTGTGTGGTGAACAGACAAAACATAACAGCCAATCCTCTGGCCATCATGTAGATAGGCCCACAGTTGAGAGCTATACAAACAGACTGCATTCCATGCAAAATTAGCATGTACACACAAATCATGTAAAACTAGCAGTATACAATGCATATAACAACACTACTCACACTGCACGTAGGTCTGGAACCTTATAAAAATATGTAGTTGGCCTGTGTCTGCAAGTCCTGTTGTAAGAGGTATTGCTACTGCAGTCTGTAACACTGCTGCCCAAACACAGGAAGGAAGTCTTCTATACAGGAAAGGTAAAGGGACAACACCCACATGATGTAGTAATTTATAGTAGTGGGTTGCCATGACAGTGGTAATTTGAAGGACTACACAGCTGGCTGCATTCAATAAGCAAGTGGTAAACACTGATTGGTGCAGAGACCATCACCTGATCATGTGCATTACCTACAAATTCCATGCTGCAATCTATTCAAAGCATCTCAATCCCTGTAGCGGAGAGAGAGAGAGAGAGAGAGAGAGAGAGAGAGAGAGAGAGTGAGAGAGAGAGGAAAATAAAAAATAAAATAAAATATCTAAAACAACTAAAACTACAAACCAAACTTATAAAACACAGTGGACACATAAAAGTGTACATAGAAGAGAGGACAATACTACAACAGGTATGTGAAACATATATGCATGTAATTGAATGTAGTACTTGGTCTATAATAATGGGATAGATGATGTGGAAAGATTTATATGTGCCATCAGGAGTTGTTGTAATGATGTCCTGCTGAACAACTGCTATGGACATAGTGTCTGGCCCTGTGGGCAGTGGGCCATACCTGTCAACTGTGCAGATCAGCACTGAATGACAAGATGTAAGCCATCATAGTGTGTGTTCTGTACCTCAAGACATATATATGTGTGGCAAATAGCTGGTGGTGGAAGTAATGTGGTTATGATAGACAAATGAGTTTCAGACCCCACCACTTGCAGGACAGTCATGTTAACGTGAAATGTTGCATGCACAAACACCATAGGTGTGTAACAGGCTTACCTGCAATCTGTCCCTGTATATATATATATATATATATATATATATATATATATATATATATATATAAATACAGCATATGGGGCGGTATATGACACGTGGTTGGTAAACACCTTGGATGGGGAGTGTTGTTTGGAATGTGGAAGCCCATATGGAAACAATGGGACCAAGGTACCTACCAATGGGCAGTCACAACTGCACCTTCTTGGCCCTGAAGATTCCTGTGCTGGGGGCTGAGCAAGAGGGGCATGTGGACCCTGTAATTGTGTACCATGGGCCTCAAGGTGGTGTAGCACATTCCCAAGACTCTGTGGAGCTCCCTATGCACCAGACCCTGGACCTGAATTTAGGTGACAGGATCCTATCTGTGTGTGCTCCTGTGGGGGCAAACACCATCCCCTGAGGTGGTTCCACTTGAAGTAGTGCAGGACCAGCAGATGATGAGGCCCCAGGCTGGATCCCAGATGTGCTGTGGCCTGGAAACATGGCTAGATGAGGTGGGAGAGGTGGTTCTGCTGGGAACTGTCTTCCCAAACATGCGATTGTGTCACAGTTATAGAACATATGTGGGTAGTAATAGTCCACACATTCCATGATTATGTCTAACAGCATGCATAGATATCCCCCTTAACAGAAAACACCAGATTTGGAACAGTCACATAGCAAACAGAAAACATGCATATTTGGAACCATAGTGGCCCTTACAATGGCATGCAGGTGACATTGTTCGCAACAGGCCACCAATGATAGTGTTTCAACATGGAACATGACTAGAAACACATTGCACAATTTGTTGTACAGTACGATATATGTCCCAACAGTAGGTTTGCTGTAAACATACCCGTTGATTTGTGTGTTCAGATTATTCTTGCAGATATGGTGGGGGGGCAGAGATGTGTATTAACAACTATAATATTCTTGCAGTATGAGGTCCTCAGACCTTTTTTCCTCTTTCTATCTTTCAGGCACCATGTCACGGGAGCACTTGCCGGTCTAATCCCCCCAGGAGAATGAGGTTATTATACATCACCTGGTGCAGCACTACCACACCCTGTTTGGTTGTACAGCCCATGATCTGCAGGAGAGGACTGCCCTGTGGAACGAGCTCATTGACAGGGTAAATGATGTTGGCCTGCATAACCACAGTTATGAGCAGGTACAAGATCAGTGCACTGACCTACTCCGCCATGCCCGTCAGTGTGCTGCTGCAGTTAGGAGAGACCATCTAGCCACAGGGGGATCATGCCATCCGGCCCCCCTGACACATGCTAAGGAGCTTCTCGCCAGTCTCAGAGAACATGCCTGCCCACAAACACAAGACCATGCGGACAGCATTGTGGAGGTGGGTGCTACCCACACAATGAATGAGGAGCATGCAGGTAAGGCCACAGGGCACATCAGTAGACAACTGTTGCTTATCCATCTGCATCTGTAGAGTTTAATCATGCATATATGAGATAAAATATATATGATTTGTTGCTGCATTGTAGTAATAAACAGATGTGCATAATCTGTAGTATTGTGGGTTTGTACTGTTGATGTACTGTAATGCTGCTCCTACCCTGTACCAATGCCACAGGTGTGGCTACTGACATCACATCTCTCACACAACTATGTAGGCCCCTCTGGTATAACTCTGGGGCAGCAGCTGGTGAGTATGGTGTTGTTTGTTCAGGTTTGCCAATACACTGGCCATGTTATGACCATGGTATTTGTCATGCACACATTTAACACACCTACCCATAATGCATGCTGTACATGTTCACTTATTGTCGCTGTTAATTGCACTGCATCACAGTGGTCACCATGCTGGTATATCTGAAGAGTATGTAAGAGTCCTTCAATATAACTAACAACCTGTCATTGCAAGATGTGTGCACAGAGATGAGCATAATGGTGGGACAAATGGCCTACATTAGGAACATGCCTGAAACATCACCCTTATACAGTGCTACAGCAGTGTATATACCACTATTACAATGGCAACTGTTACAGATCTACACAACGGCATATCAAAATATCGCATTCCACAACCCTTACAACCTGTAATGTGGTCCTAACATGAGCAATGAATGTGTAATATGGAATCCTATGTTAGGAGAGCAAATATGGGGAATACATACCTTAACAAACACTGGAATCATATGTATGCATATACTCCAAATAACATATTGTGGAAGCAGCTTTTGAGGTACTGACAGCAATCACTCTTCATGAGTATGGACCTTCCAGCAAGTACAGATCCTCAATGTCACACCAAGAAATGGTCTGCTGTCCAAGACATTTGTCCATCAAATGTGCCCACTTACCTGTAACAGAGGCAGCCATGGCTTGCACACATCTTACAAACCATGGACTGGATCCCATACCCAACAGGTAGCATGCAGGACTGGGACATGTAGCCTTACCTCACCATTGCATATACCATGGCAGACAGTGCAGACAGTCATGTATGTGGCGAGGATGTATGGGACAAGATTAATGTAGAAAATAAACAAATGGCCATCCAAGACAGATGACGACACTTGTTGCAAACTGGTCATGCAGGCTGCCTAGTAACATGCCACAACAATGAGAGAGTTGCAGGAATGTCTAGCAAGTACTGGCTGTGGAGTACCTGTGTTAACAATCGCCTGGACTCTGCATACGTGTGGCTCATGGGTTAGGGTAATCAGATGGGACAGTTGTTCCACAGGAAACATCAGCCAGGGCTGTCTACAAGTAGCATATGCATAACATCAAAAGTCCCCCAAAGGCATGTATACCAAGACCAAGTTGGAAACCTACAGACAGTATCAGTTAAGATACATGTGCTGCACAAGCAACACTTCACCCCACCTCAGGCCCACCATCCCCATATGTACCTTGGTGGTGCCAGTGTACACCTGTATGCTTGCCATTCATTAGCAGGGAGTAGGCCGGTATACATAGTGTTCTGAATTTGGGACACTGCAAAATTACACACATGTGTAGCCCATAGTTGTTAAGCATCTGCATAAAGGCTAGGGATGGGGAGGGGGTGTCATCCTGGAACACAACAGTGAACTGAAGCAGACATCCAAAGCTTGCTAAGAATGGCTGTATTTGCACACAGTCAAGTTCATGAATTGTGGCAGACCTAACCCTGACTCCACAGCAAAGTGACGGCACTGTGTGACCTCAAAGGGCTGTGCACATGAGTTGACCTTGCAATCATGCAGAGGTGGGGGACATTTGAAGGGCAGAATGACCAAATACTAGCAAATGCAGATGGCCCATGCTAGTATACCCCTTCCAGGAATAGTGACTGCTGTAGTACACTTAATAGTTGGTGCAACAAACCATCATGTTAAGGGTGTGCACACTTAAGCACCCACAAATTGTATGCATCTCAATCAGCATCTGCACAATTAACACATGTGTGTGATACTGCATTTGATTGCACATGTCATATGTCACATATCAAGTTCATGTAATGTTAACATATGCAGTAATATGGCCACATGGCATATCAGGGAAGAGGGTGCCATGTCAACAAAGGTCTGTACACTCCTCATAGCCACAGTAAGGTTTGAAGTTTGTCAGTGTAATTGTATGTTATTGGCCATACATGCACCGCTGATTATCAGATCTGTAAATCAGACATAAGGCATTCACTATTGACATCTGTCCACATATCATCCCTGGTATGTGTCGGACAAACACATAGGGGCTGTGAGCAGCAGAGCAAACATAACTGACACACATATACACATTCAGCAATGGTGTGTACACCTGTGAGGTATGGTGCACAGTACATTCCAGGGTGCTGAACAGGTGCACAGCAATAATGTGTACATGGGTTCAGTGTGGTCCAGGGGAAGGGACATCACCTATTAACACAACCCATGCATCACAGAGATGTATAATGTTGGTATCAGGGACTGACTATAGCTGCATTGCATGCTGTTGAGTGCCATATGTTATGCATGTTGACAGATGGGTAATGAGAGGTCTGTGTGTAATATGTTTGTGCAATCTCACATGTAAGTGTGTGTGTGTGTGTGTGTGTGTGTGTGTGTGTGTGTGTGTGTGTGTGTGTGTGTGTGTGTGTGTGTGTGTGTGTGTGTGTGTGTGTGTGTGTGTGTGTACTGTTAAGCAATGACATACAGGTCTTAAAGTGCATTTTTTGTTTTCCCCTCACAGGTGGCGAGGTGGATCAGGGTCCCTCCTGCAGGTATACTGATGTTAGTGTCCATACAGACACTGACAATGATGATAGGTGTGTTGAGGCACAGGCAGGGTTGTCAGGGGCTGAAGCTGTGCCATCATTTGACATCCCACTTTTATCCACCTCATCTCCATACACAGTCACATTGCCTATACATACCCCATCACCAGTGGCCATAGATGAGGGACAGTTGGCAGAATGGTGGCATGGGACAGGACAGTGTGGTGTCTATGGCACATGTGTCTGGACCCAGCAGCCATAGCCAGATGCCACACAGGCAGATGTACAGGGGTGCTCATAGGAGGGCTGCTGGTCATCATGCACCTGGCAGCAGTGCCACATCTGGTATCACCAGACGCATGTTTCAGGCCATCATGGAGGCACAGACATGTATGGAATGGTATACCAGACAGGGTCTGAGGCTGCAGAGGGCTAACCATTCCACTGTTACTGACAACATCCGTGATCTTGCAGGTGCCCACCGTTATTTTGTAGAGGTCATGGATAGACGGTTGGGTGAGATGGTGGGAATCCTCGACCGTGGAATGTCTGTGCTTGAGCATATGGTGGGAGTAGTGCGACAGCCACATGGACGTAGGCCAGCAACACCAACAGCTGGAGGTCGACGTGGATGTGCAAGAAGTCAGTGCCACTCCCGTAGTGGCAGTACCAGCACCAGCACTGCAGAGAGGGCGCTGTCCACACCACAACACAGCAGGCCATGTGCACATGACCCTGGCCAATACCAAGAGGGACCTGGAGCCAGCGAACATATGTCATCATCATCAGGGGAGAGTACCACATTGTGGCATGTACCTGGTGGTCCCCGTGGAACCCCTGGCAGGCACAGTTCTCTTGTCAGTGGCCAGAGATGGTGAACTTTACACCCTGCCGGTTACCATCTGCAGCTGTCCAACAAACCCCTGTATGAGGCAGCCACATGGCAGAACTGTGTGCATGCATGCATACACACACACACACACACACACACACACACACACACACACACACACACACACACACACACACATACACACGCACACACACACATCACCAACACAGCTAAGGCAACCCCATACCTACACACACCACATCACAACAGCCCATTTAATAATGAAACCCCCTAACACACACATGATTTCAAATGTATGGCTCAGCCTAGGTCTCTGGCAAACCAACAACACACCCTGTGCATATGATGATACCTGTGTCACATCCCTGTCATCCATAACATTGATGCAAGGACAGGCTAATATGGTTCTGATGCACAGGGTGACTGTACTACGGTGTACCAATGTAATGCTGCGTAACATATTTCCAGCACTAAAGTTTAATGCTTACATGTCAGGATGTTTAGCTGTCCAGCCATAATGCATTATAGCTGTTATTAATATTGAGTGATTGTGGTCTCCATAATGTATTCCATTTGTGTTGTAGGTGTCCATGTGTCAGCAAGATGTTGGTCTGCTGTTGTTTCCTACAAGGTGTATGGCATTGTGGTGACACCTTGACTGTGACATATCCTGGGTAGAGCTGAACACATGTCACAGGTCTGTATAACAGTTACTGCATATCCCACATGCCTGATAGGTCTGGGAGTGTATACAGGTGAGTGTATGGCCGCTGATGTCAGCAGCCCTTCTACAGTGGACAATGGTAAGTGTACTGGGTGGTACATACCACATGTTTGTGTGTAACACACACAGAGGTTTTGGTGTTGATGCAATACACAGAGAATACTGTACACATTGATGTATGTACTTTTGCAAGGAACCCATTTTAGCCTATGTAATTCTACCAAGACAGAATAGGCACAACAACACATTGGGAAATAAGAAGTCTGCTAGTTTAATGTCATTGACGATGGTACCGGCAGGGTATATGTCCCCTTCCCCAATGTAGTACAATCCTCAACTTGGTAAACATAGGTGTGCTGGTGTGGGTGGCACAGCCCTACCCTTTGGAGGGTATGAGGTGGTGTAGAACTGCAGATAGTGTGACTGACAACTACTTAACCTGTTAACATGAACTGTACAGTACTACAACCAACTAAGCAGGGGGATACACACAATAATAACTGCAATGATGGTGGATGTATCCACAAGATCCACACCCAGCTATATATACCAACTCCAGTATTGCTGTACAGCTATACAATGGGGAAGAGGGCATTTACACATCTACTATTAGCTGTGATGGAATGAATTTCCACAGGATGATACCTGTGAAATGTTAGCATTTGCCAGGCAGTTCTCGGACAGATGACCTCCTGGGACATGTATATTCTGCAAACTGAAGTAGATCCCTTCACATACATACACTCTCTTACTTGGCAACACTGGGACTAGAACTCCTACCTAGGTATGTAGTGCTACTGATGTGTGTGGCCATAACTGCACACACCACACAGCTTTTGTGATAAGGTGTGTTCCAGGTTACATGTTAAGTGAAGAACATCACCAGGCCCTGTATAGTATGGTGATGGAGTATGTACTGGTTGTTTATGAACAATACATAGTGTGACATACTGTCATATACACATTGACAAACACATAACAGTCATACACACATCTGAGAGACCTGGGCTTATCAATGCTAACTACCTTGTCAGTGTGTCCATTCTGTCACAGATAAGTTGCACACAGCACATGCATCACTGGGCTGGATAGTGTTATCATTTACCTGTATGGTTGATAGAGACAATGGTCCCCATACAGTGGAACTTGGGGCATGTACTGGGGGTAACATAGTGTAAAGAATGTATACCCAGTACCCACACCCCACATTGGATATTATACTCACTGAAACCCATGATAATACTCTGACATACCCACCATCACAGATTGACCAGGACTGCAATACAACCCCTTGTCTATCTCAAGAGTGCTACTATAGGGATATGCATCTATTGCACATGCCACAG
>NC_056739.1:1345325804-1345343304 GCF_019279795.1 Protopterus annectens | reverse complement strand
TACATTCTGTCCTCATTTCTGGAACATATCCCTCCTGTTTGTTGGCCTGTCTCTACAGTGTATGCTGTAAGAGGTATATCCAACTACCCTCTGTGAAGCTGTTTGTCAAATACCCACACGAAGTCCTGCTCACAGTGAATGAAGAGGGCCAACACCCACATGATGTTCTTAGTTATAGGAGTGTGTTTCCATGCAATTGGCTATAGGAATTATACCACAGCTGTTCCACATACAATCAGCTAGTGGGGGACTGCAATTCATGCACAGGCCATCAGCTTATCATGAGCATCACTTACAAAACACAAGCTGCTGCCTAAGCAAACAGGTGTACTTTTCCACATCTGCCACAGATGGAGTGAGAGAGACAGACAGACAGAGACGAAGTAAGAAAGGAAGGGGTAGGAGAGTAAGAGCTAAGCATGTTTGTGTCTGATCAATGGGTGGAGAGTGGTATCTGGACATTATGATGATTGACTATATTGTGTACTAATCCCTACTGTCACATGGTAATTGCACATGGCTGTACATATTTATGGCTGAGGATTGTTGACTAGAATCTCTACAATGTTTGGAAAATGTTGGTCTTGTAATTTTGACAGTGGGCCATGGAGCTCCTCATTATGATGATGTGGCAAAACCCACACTGCAATGGACCCTGTCATTATACAATCATCCCAACACACACAAATGACACTGGTAATACACATAAACACACAGTTACCAGTACTGGGTTTCATACCCCTGCCTAACTATGTATTGCTATTACGTTGTTATGCAGTTATTGCACATACCACAGAGCTTATATGTGGTGTCTGGACATTATGACGGTTGCCTATATTGTGTACTAATCCATACCATCACATGGTAATTGCACATGGCTGTACACATTTATGGGTGAGGATTGTCAACTAGAATCTCTACAATGTTTGGAAAATGTTGGTCTTGTAATGTTGACAATGGGACATGGAGCTCCTCAATATGATGATGTGGCAAAACCCACACTGCAATTGACCCTGTCATTACATAATCCCCCTAACACAGGACACTGATAATACACACAAACACACACTTACCATTACTGGGTTTCAAACCCCTGCTTGGCTATGTATTGCTATTACATTGTTATGTAGTTATTGCATGCACCACAGAGCTTACATGTTGGAGAGGTGTCCAACATGTCACATCAGCAACAGTGATAAAGGAGGGATAAGGTAAGTGTAGTACATGTGGCTGTCCACAAAAGCAGGTGTCAAGGAAGACACAGCCACACTCTTTCAGGGGACTCACACACATTATCACAGTTGGCAGGGTCAGTATTAGGACTCCTAACTAACTAGCTTGCTACACTGCAGTATTATGCAGATATCACATGCACCACATTGCTTATCAGGCTGATATATGGCCAGAGGGTATTTCAAGGTGACTGACAACAGAAGGCATGCTACAGTAGGACAATGGGAGGTGTTGTGAGTGTGAATGGCTTCAAAATCATTAATCTCCACACACACACACACACACACACACACACACACACACACACACACACACACACACACACACACACACACACACACATACACAGACACACATTTGCCAGTACTGACATACATAGGTTCATTGCTTCACAGGTATGTAGTAGTTGACTGTGCAAGAAGGCTGTACTAGGCTAGGCAAAGGGTATACCTTGGCATCAGGCCACATGATAATGGTCTCCAGTGTGGCTCAGGGGTGTAGTCCCTGGATTGGCCCACACAGGTGGGTATTGTATTCATCATCCACTCATCTGGTTTACTAATGCGGATGTCCAGTGCTGTGCAACACTTGCCATGTATGTGTTCTATATTCCATAACATGGACAGTGTCTGGGTTGTGCACATGTGCCACATGCATGCTCTGTGACATGTAGAATTGTACCTGGGGTCTCTGGGGTATGTTGTGTGGACAGATTATCATCTGATGTGGCATTCCTGACCTCATGTGGTGAGAACTGGCTATGGAACTGAGGTCATGCCTGCACCTACATTGACATGATACAGGTATTCACTGGTGTTAGTAGCATCTGTCCATACAGGGCATGTATATAAGGCATGGTATTTCCTTTGTGGGTTACATTTGCAGATGCTACAATTGTTGCAGGCGTCCAGTGGGGAACATAGCAAAGGACCACTGTCAGCAATTATTTGCCTATTGTATGGATGGAACAGGGTGCCATGTCCTTTGTAGTCCACTGCAATCACTCCGTGGTTACTATCTGCGGGCAATATGCAGGGAACTACCAATACAGTGGTTGTTACCTAGCCAAGTGTGTTTTTGTATGAGACATGGGTGGAGAGTGTTGTCTGGGTAATACAAGGGTTGCCTATATTGTTCACTGATCCATAATGTCACATGAAGGGGTACCAGTCTCTCTGCTGTTTGACATCTGTTGTCCTTGTAAGGTGGACATTGTGACGTATAGTAGGTCCTCAATATAAGAATTTAGCAAAACCCGCCCAACAATGAATCCTGTTATTACACAATCATAGCTACTTCTACACAGGATACTGATGACAAACTCACACACACACCACACACACACACACACACACACACACACACACACACACACACACACACACACAGACACACACACACACACACACACACACACACACACACACACACACACACACACACTTGCTAGTACTGAGATTCAGACCCCCTACCTAGCTAGGTATTGCTACTACAGTGCACCACATTAATCGCATGAGCCACAGAGCTTACAGGCTTAGCCCTTCTCCAAAGGTATATTTCAAGGTAGATGACATCAGCAGCCTTGCTAAAGTAGGGCAATGGAAAGTGTAGTGACTGTGAATGGCCTCAAAAGCATTGATCCCTACACACGCAAACAAACACACACAGAGTTTCACAATTGCCATGTTTGGGATTAGAACTCTTACCTAATTAGTACATCACAGTACAGCATTATGCAGTTATAGCATGTGCCAGGGATCTTATAGGGCTACCCCTTCTCCAATGGTGTATTTCAAGGTGAATGACATCAGGAGGCTTGCTAAAGTAGGGCAATGGAAAGTGTAGTGACTGTGAATGACATCAAAAGCATTGATCCCTTAACACACAAACAGGCACACTGAGTTTCACAGTTTCCATGTCTGGGATTTGATATCCTACATAACTATTACATCACATTATAGCATTACGCAATTATAACACATGCCACAAAGTTTATAGGGCTAGCCCTTCTCTAATGGTGTATTTCAAGGTGACTGACATCAGCAGGCTTGCTAAAGTAGGGCAATGGAAAGTGCAGTGACTGTGAATGGCCTTAAAAGCATTTATCCCTACACCCACAAATAAACACACACACAGTTTCACAGTTGCCATGTCTGGGATTAGAACTCCTACATCATACTACAGCATTATCCAGTAATAGCATGCGCCACAGAGCTTACAGTGCTAACTCTTCTCCAAAGGTGTATTTCAAAGTGAATGACATCAGCAGTCTTGCTAAAGTAGGGCAATGGAAAGTGTAGTGACTGTGAATGGCCTCGAAAGCATTGATCCCTACACACACAAACACACAGAGTTTCATAGTTGCCATGTCTGGGATTATAATTCTTACCTAACTAGTACATCACACTATAGCATTATGCAGTTATAGCACGCACCATGGAGCTTATAAGGCTAACTCTTCTCCAAAGGTATATTTCAAAGAGAATGACATCAGCAGGCTTGCTAAAGTAGGGCAATGGAAAGTGTAGTGACTGTGAATGGCCTCAAAAGCATTGATACCTACACATGCAAAGAGACACGCACACACAGAGAGTTTCACAGTTGCCATGTCTGGGATTAGAACTCCTACATAACTAGTTCATCATACTATAACATTATGCAGTTATAGCATGTTCATAGGTTCATAGGTTCATACTAGGCTATCTGCCCGAGGGCATTTACAAGCCTAGCCCATCGTTTTGTGGCTTAGGCCACCCCTTTAGTATGGGGAACTATACCCATTATTTTTCTGTGCCTCTGTCGAGCAGTGACACTGAGGTAATCCCTGGGGTATATCTGCGATCTCCCATCCATTGGTCAAGATTTCTCTTGAACAAGGCCAGCGAGGTGCTCTGCCTCACATGTACCGGGATTTTGTTCCACAGCATAGGAGTCTTTGGGTGATGAATCTATCCCTCCAGCACGTCCTATTAATAGCCGTGTCAAGGTTTAAGTCTCCGCCCTTGTGGCTCTGATGGATCTAGATTTTTGAGGTGAAGCATATTCATCAAATCTGGGTTTGACATGGCCTTGTATGTTAGGCAAAGGTCACCTCTGAGCGGTGGCGACTGAATAGAGCTGGAGTTCTTTCAGTCGGGCAGCATAGGACAGATTTTGAGACCCTTTATCCTTTTGGTGAGGAACTTTGTGGCCTCCAGCTGCTGCAAGTGTCGGGTCAGATACATTCCGAATGGGGCATTGTACTCAATCATTGGTCTGATGAGTGATGAGTAAAGGGAGACTAGATGAGAATCCCTTCATGATAAGGTGGGCAATGTAGAAGGTCTTCCTAACTACTTTAGCTACATGGGTGTCGAATGACAGACTACTATCAACCTGGGTCCCCAGGTCCCTGATAACTTCTTCTGTGCTCAGTGGATTGCCACCTATTTGGTAGCTAGGGTAACCTTGTTTTTCCCGAAGGGTATGACTATGCATTTTTTGGCATTTAACTTTAGGCCGTGGCTCTGGCACCAGTTATCCGTTTCTGTGAGACCCTTCTGAAGGATATCTGTGTCAGATGTGTTTTCTACTATGCCCAGTTTGCAGTCATCTGCAAACTTTGTCAGCCATAACCCTCCTGTGTTTGCTTGTACTTCGAAAAGTAGATGCCAAACAAGAGTGGGCCCAGGACTGAGCCCTGTGGGACACCACTTGTGACAGGCTTTGAGTCTGACATGGCGCCAGCAGCTCTGACCCTGTGGGTTCTGTCACTCAGCCAGTTTGCAACCCATCTTGTGATGTATGGGTTGACATTTAAGCTGATGAGTTTTTCAATGATACCCGAATGGGGTATTGTATCGGCCTTAGCCAGATCGAGGTAGGCTGTATGGACTGCCTTTCCTCATCAATGGCTTTGGTGACTGTTTCAAAAGTCAACCAAGTTTAAAAGGCATGATCTGCCTTTGACAAAGCCAAACTGGGTTGGATCCAAAGTCTGCAAATTCCTATGTCTTTATTTATGAGGTCCATTATGATCCTCTCCATGGCTTTGCAGATAAGGCTTGTCAAGCTAATGGGCGGTAATTTCCAGGGTCGGTGGAGGCACCGCCTTTGTGAAGTGGTACCACAGTTGCAGTGCCACTCCTGGGTATGTATCCAGAGGTAAGACTTTGATTAAACAGCTGTCCTAGCTGTGGGTTTAATTCCTCATTGAGTTCATGGAGCACACAGCCGGGACACCATCAGGTCCCATGGATGCTGTGTTTTGCTTTGGAGAGAGCAGTTCTCACTTGGGCGCTGGAGATGTTTGGGGGCTGCAATCGCTTGGTCTCCTTTGGGGAGGGGGGAGAAGTTTGCACTGAACCTGTCAGCCAGTATGTTGGCAATGTCTGTAGGATCAGTAATCTTCACATCATTTTGAACTAGCTCTGAGCATATCTGGGAGTTTCCTCCCAGGTTTCTAACATAGCTAAAGAAGGCCTTATGATTGTCTTTTGAGTCTTTAGCTATTTTTCTCTCGAAATTTGCTTTGGATGATTTTATGAGAGCTCTTAGTTTTTACTTATAGTGATCAAGGGTGTCTTACCTTTTAAGGATTTTGCTCTATCTTGTAGTAGCTTCCTCCTTTTGTTGTAGAGTTTGTTTATGGCTGGGGTCCACCAGACTGGATGCTTGCCTTTGGTACAAAGAGTCTTTGTTTTGCTTGGGATTGCCTTATCCATGCAGTCCTGCAGGTGCTGGTAGAAGGCATTTGTAAGTGATTCAGCTGCTTGAGTACTGTTTTCCGCCTCGGGGCCTTAAAGGAGACCACACTAGTCTTTAGAAGTGTGAAGTCGGCTTTTGAGAAGTTCTTTACTGTGGTCTTTTTATTTCAGGTGGGGTGGGATGAGGACCTCCAGCGAGATTAGTTTGTGGTCTGATCTCACCAGTGAGGGTACACCTCCGTGTTGAACATTGTGCTCCCATGTTCGTGATGATGAGATCAAGTATGTTATCTCCTCTTGTGGGATGGTGACTAGTTGTTCCATGGCATTTGAGTTTATGAATTCCAGGAACTTTTGGGCTAGGGTGTTTGGGCTTGAGTAGTGTTCCCAGTCTATATTAGGGTAATTGAAGTCACCTAGTATGATGGTGTTTGGTGATACATTTATCCCTCTAGTGTTTTCAGGAAGGCCATGTGAGGTTCCTGAGTTTGTGAGGGTGTCCTGTAACATGTTACAATTTGCAGGGCAGTCTTGCCTATGGTTAATTGCACCTGGATGGTCTCCGATGCATCGTGTGCGTGCCACTCAGTCTTGAGGTGTGGGTGTCCTTGATGAATATGGATACCTCCTTTCTTGGTATTGTCCAGATTTTGGGGCCGGAACGCATGATATGAGGTAAAACCTGATAGGTGCTCTCAGGAGCCTTGAACCAGGTTTCTGTCACAGCACAGACATCGATGTCCTCCATACTGAGAAGGGCCTCGAGTGCATGCATTTTGAGATTTAGACTCTGGCATTGAGCAGCATTACCCTTAGTTTTTTCCTTTTTGTGTTCTAGGGTGGTATGTTTAGAATTTGAGCCTTGCCTAAAAAGGCACTATGGGGTGGCAAGAGCCTTTGCCAATATCCGAATCCCAGGGTGACAGGTGCAAGCCGCCCCTTGAAGCAGCGTGGCTTGTCCAGCATGTCATCCCAGGCAGACAGACACTGATCCCCTTTGAATGACACCAGTGTTTAAGCCAATTGTTAAAGCTGATCATCTTATCTCTGTATTGTGGCATCATTCTTGGTGAAGGTAGGATACTGCTCAAGGTCAGGGTCATACCTGTCTACATAATCAGAGAGCTCCTCAATGTCTCTTTCATGTAGTCCAAGGAGGTACGCCTCAGGTTTACACCAGCATGGACAATGACTGAATCATATTTGTACCTGCTGTTGAGAGACCTGAGTGCTTGGCGCTATGTGGCGGATTCTAGCGCCCGACAGGCAGCTTACTGTGACCTTCTCCTTACTCAGTCTGGTGAGCGGACGCCAGTGTGTCTGACTATGGAGTCACCAATGACCAGTGTGTCTGGCATTGTGTTTGGCCTTAAGGGCTGTGACTGTTTGACACTCTGACTGTGAGGTCTATGTGTTGCAGGTGTTGTGTTCTGAGGTGGTGGTTGTTTGGGTGTCTGCTTTGGTGGCCTCTGCTGTTTTGGTAGATTTTTGATCAGAGCCTCCGAGTATGTCTTTGTGTTTATGTGTATGATTTGAGGTTGTAATGGTAATATGTGAGACTGGGTCTATAGTGTGTGTGGTAACCTTCTCCTCCTGACTGGTCTTGCCAGTCCTATGTTGAGAGAGCTCAGCCTCCAGTTTGGCCGTGTAGTTGCATCTCTCGCATGTATTTGTGTTTTGTGGGAGGAGGAGAGGGTTGTCTGTGTACATGAGGCAATTGTAACATTGCCTCAATATTCCCAGGTTCACCAGCTGAGCAGGAGAGGACACTAGCAACTGATCCCTCGACATGCTAGAAGGAATAGACAAAAAAACTTTAAAAAGATTCCGGGGACGTGGGTGACCGAAATGGGGTTGCCTTTTGGGGTACTAACTATGACCAGAGTGCCGTATCAAGGTAATAAGTACTGTAGGAGCAAGTGCTACGCTTAACAGATAGAGAATAGTCTACTTGGAGTCAAGTAGAGATGATCTTTTTAATTATAGGATACGCTGATTAGATCAGTAGTATAGTTCGAGGAAGGTAGTTTTAAGGGAAAATTTGAAGAGTGGACTTTAGGTAGCCCTAATAGTTTAAACCTGCTTAACCGAGCTGCCCTAGTGTGCAACAGTAGCAACTCCGCTAAATCGGCTAAATCGCTTAAAGCGTGCTTTATAGCAGGGGGCCGGATAAGACAGGAAATGACCCAAATTGGCCAACAAACCACAAGTCACTGCCCTAAACCACTCCTCCGAGGACAAATGAAGGAGTTATGGAAATGACCCCTAGTGGCCAATAAAACTACAGTTTCAAGTCAGTAACCACCTCTCCAGGGGGCAGGGAAGCTGCTCAATGTTAGTCACTCCCACTGATAAACACAGAGACCTTCCTTCAGCCCAAGCAAAAATGGCCTCACAGAAACTTTCAAACAGTTCAGGAACAGCAAGCCTGTAACTGAACTTTTAACTCTCAGAAAAGTGGGAAAAAGCAAGATTTATTTTTTGTTTTGTTTTTACAGAGATAGCAGAGGTTCACAAGTAATATCAAGTTATAACAGTGCAGTAAATGACCCCACACAAGAGTGCTAGGTCAAGGACAGAAAATATGCAAGTTTTAAGAAAAAAACGATTTAAAATTAAGTGCAAACAGGAAATTCAGCAAACAGCTTTTGGTTGTGCTCTAAATACAGCTACTAATACAGAAATCAAGTTTAACAAGCCAGAAAATGCTCAAGCTAGGCAGCTATGCAGAAAAACTTAGCAAATAAACAGAGAAAAAATACTTAAAATCTCAAAAGTGGCTCCCTTCTTCTCTCAGCGTTTTTCCTCTTGGAGGGTGCTTCACCAACAGCCAACAAGCCTGAAAAGACGCTCAAACCACGAGGCAACTAGGTTTTAAGAGAGGAAGATGAAGGAGTTATGGAAATGACCCTAGTGGCCAATAAAACTACAGTTTCAAGTCAGTATCCACCTCTCCCTGGGGCAGGGCAGCTGCTCAATGTTAGTCACTCCCACTGATAAACACAGAGACCTTCCTTCAGCCCAAGCAAAATGGCCTCACAGAAACTTTCAAACAGTTCAGGAACAGCAAGCCTGTAACTGAACTTTTAACTCTCAGAAAAGTGGGAAAAAGCAAGATTTTTTTTTTGTTTTGTTTTTACAGAGATAGCAGAGGTTCACAAGTAATATCAAGTTATAACAGTGCAGTAAATGACCCCACACAAGAGTGCTAGGTCAAGGACAGAAAATATGCAAGTTTTAAGAAAAAACGATTTAAAATTAAGTGCAAACAGGAAATTCAGCAAACAGCTTTTGGTTGTGCTCTAAATACAGCTACTAATACAGAAATCAAGTTTAACAAGCCAGAAAATGCTCAAGCTAGGCAGCTATGCAGAAAAACTTAGCAAATAAAGAGAAAAAATACTTAAAATCTCAAAAGTGGCTCCCTTCTCTCAGCGTTTTTTCCTCTTGGAGGGTGCTTCACCAACAGCCAACAAGCCTGAAAAGACCCCAAACCACGAGGCAACTAGGTTTTAAGAGAGGAAGATGAAGGAGTTATGGAAATGACCCTAGTGGCCAATAAAACTACAGTTTCAAGTCAGTAACCACCTCTCCGGGGCAGGGAAGCTGCTCAATGTTAGTCACTCCCACTGATAAACACAGAGACCTTCCTTCAGCCCAAGCAAAAATGGCCTCACAGAAACTTTCAAACAGTTCAGGAACAGCAAGCCTGTAACTGAACTTTTTAACTCTCAGAAAAGTGGGAAAAAAGCAAGATTTTTTTGTTTTTTACAGAGATAGCAGAGGTTCACAAGTAATATCAAGTTATAACAGTGCAGTAAATGACCCCACACAAGAGTGCTAGGTCAAGGACAGAAAATATGCAAGTTTTAAGAAAAACGATTTAAAATTAAGTGCAAACAGGAAATTCAGCAAACAGCTTTTGGTTGTGCTCTAAATACAGCTACTAATACAGAAATCAAGTTTAACAAGCCAGAAAATGCTCAAGCTAGGCAGCTATGCAGAAAAACTTAGCAAATAAACAGAGAAAAAATACTTAAAATCTCAAAAGTGGCTCCCTTCTTCTCTCAGCGTTTTTCCTCTTCGAGGGTGCTTCACCAACAGCCAACAAGCCTGAAAAGATGCGCAAACCACGAGGCAACTAGGTTTTAAGAGAGGAAGATGAAGGAGTTATGGAAATGACCCCTAGTGGCCAATAAAACTACAGTTTCAAGTCAGTAACCACCTCTCCGGGGCAGGGAAGCTGCTCAATGTTAGTCACTCCCACTGATAAACACAGAGACCTTCCTTCAGCCCAAGCAAAATGGCCTCACAGAAACTTTCAAACAGTTCAGGAACAGCAAGCCTGTAACTGAACTTTTAACTCTCAGAAAAGTGGGAAAAAGCAAGAGATTTTTTTGTTTTTGTTTTTACAGAGATAGCAGAGGTTCACAAGTAATATCAAGTTATAACAGTGCAGTAAATGACCCCACACAAGAGTGCTAGGTCAAGGACAGAAAATATGCAAGTTTTAAGAAAAACGATTTAAAATTAAGTGCAAACAGGAAATTCAGCAAACAGCTTTTGGTTGTGCTCTAAATACAGCTACTAATACAGAAATCAAGTTTAACAAGCCAGAAAATGCTCAAGCTAGGCAGCTATGCAGAAAAACTTAGCAAATAAACAGAGAAAAAATACTTAAAATCTCAAAATGGCTCCCTTCTTCTCTCAGCGTTTTCCTCTTGGAGGGTGCTTCAGCAACAGCCAACAAGCCTGAAAAGAGGTCCAAACCACGAGGCAACTAGGTTTTAAGAGAGGAAGATGAAGGAGTTATGGAAATGACCCCTAGTGGCCAATAAAACTACAGTTTCAAGTCAGTAACCACCTCTCCGGGGGGCAGGGAAGCTGCTCAATGTTAGTCACTCCCACTGATAAACACAGAGACCTTCCTTCAGCCCAAGCAAAAATGGCCTCACAGAAACTTTCAAACAGTTCAGGAACAGCAAGCCTGTAACTGAACTTTTTTAACTCTCAGAAAAGTGGGAAAAAAGCAAGATTTTTTTTTTTTTGTTTTTGTTTTTTACAGAGATAGCAGAGGTTCACAAGTAATATCAAGTTATTCTCCAACGTACATTTCTCGTAACATTCTCCAAACGTACATTTCAAGGTGAATGACATCAGCAGGATTACTAAAGTAGGGCAATAGAAAGTGTAGTGACTGTGAATGGCCTCAAAAGCATTGATCCCTGCACACACAAACACACATACACACACACACACACACACACACACACACACACACACACACACACACACACACACACACACACACACACACATAGTTTTATAGTTGCCATGTTGGGGATTAAAACTCCTACCTAACTAGGTACATCACACTATAGCATTACACAGTTAGAACACATGCCATTGAGCTTATAAAGCTAGCCCTTCTCCGAAGGTATATTTCAAGGTGAATGACATCAGCAGGCTTGCTAAAGTAGGGTAATGGAAAGTGTAGTGACAGTGAATGGCTTCAAAAGCATTGATCCCTACACACACAGACACACAGAGTTTTACAGTTGCCATGTTTGGGATTAGAACTCTCACCTACTGAGTACACCACACTATAGCATTACGCAGTTATAGCACACACCACGGAGCTTATAGGGCTTGCCCTTCTCCAAAGGTGTATTTCAAGGTGAATGACATCAGCAGGCTTGCTAAAGTAGGGCAATGGAAAGTGTAGTGACTTTGAATTGCTTGCAAAGCATGAATCACTACACACACAGACACACAGAGTTTCACAGTTGTCATCTCTGGGATTTAAACTCCTACCTAACTAGTACATCACACTATAGCATTACAGAGTTATAGCATGCACCATAGAGATTATAGGGATAGCCCTTCTCCAAAGGTGCATTTCAAGGTGAATGACATCAGCAGGCTTGCTAAAGTAGGGCAATGGAAAGTGTAGTGACTGTGAATGGCCTAAAATCATTAATCCCTACACACACAGAGTTTCACAGTTGCCACTCCTGGGATTAGAACTCCTACCTAACTAGTATATCATACTATAGCATAGTGCAGTTATAGCATGCAGCATGGAGTACAGGGCTAGTCTTTCTCCAAAGGTGTATTTCAAGGTGTATGACATCAGCAGGCTTGCTAAAGTAGGGCAATGGAAAGTGTAGTGACTTTGAATGGCCTCAAAAGCACTGATTCCAACACACACAAATACAGAATTTCACAGGTGCCATGTCGGGGATTAGAACTCCTACCCAACAAGTACATCACACTACAACATTATGCAGTTATAGCATGCGCCACAGAGCTTATCGGGCTAGTCATTCTCCAAAGGTGCATTTCAAGGTGAATGACATTAATAGGCTTGCTACAGTAGGGCAATGGAAAGTGTAGTGACTGTGAATGGCTTCAAAAGCATTGATCTGTACACACACAGACACACACAGAGTTTCACAGTTGTCATGTCTGGGATTAGAACTCCTACCTAGCTAGTACATCACACTATAGCATTACGCAGCCATAGCATGCACCATGGATCTTATAGGGCTAGCCCTTCTCCAGGCGTATTTCAAGGTGAATGACAGCAGGCTTGCTAAAGTAGGGCAATGGAAAGTGTAGTGATTGTGAATGACCTCAAAAGCATTGATCCCTACACACACACACAGAGTTTTACAGTTGCCATGTCTGGGATTAGAACTCCTACCTAACTAATACATCACACTATAGCAGTACGCAGTTATTGCATGTGCCACAGAGCTTATAGGAATGCTCCTTTTCCAAAGGGGTATTGCAAGGTGACTGACATCAGCAGGCTAGCTAAAATAGGGCAATGGGGAGTGCAGTGTGTGTGAATGGGCCATAAACCATTCCTCTGGAAGCACACACATAACTCTCAGTCACACACAACTTTACATTTGACAGGACTGTGTATACAACTGCTAAATGAATAATGACTTGTACTGTCATGTTAGAAAGTTATCACAAGCACCACAGACACTATAGTGCTGAGGGCTACCAGAAGCAAATGTCTACAGTGATAGACATTTTCACATCATGTGATATTGGCCAATTGGATGTGTGCTGGGTGGGACACAGGCCTCATGATGTGAAGCTCTTTGTCACTGACTGTCACTTTCTTCCCCACATCCATGTATGTGTATGTTTGACTTATTATAGTATGTTGCCTTTGGATATATGTGAGTATTCCTATCCGATGTGTGTGCAAAGCATGACTGGTGAGCAATGTGGAGTGTGTGCACAGACATCTGTGACTGACAGATATGTATAGTCCACTGTTGATGCCAGACATGGGCTTCATTTCTGTAAGTGTGGGAGCATGCCCAGTATGACCTTCTGTATTGAATGTGTGAATCCATTCCAGGTAGGTTGTACTCCAGTGCAGGCATTTGTATTCTACACCTACAGCTAGCAACCTGTTTCTGCAGGATATCTGTAGATAGGTTGACAATATGGAGTCACAATGGGCAAAGGATAGTGGCATACTGTAAATAATTGTGTCTGTGCTGCTTCTGCTACATGGTTTTGGTGTTAGCAGAGATATTCATACATATTTACTGTTTTACACTGTGATGTTTTATGTCATCAACTACTGACAGATATACATATTGGCTCAAAGTAATTTCCTGGGGAATACAAGATGAATGAAGTTGTGTCCAGTATTATGGTCTGCAGTTTACATAGTCTTGCACAATCATGCCATTCTGGAGGGGGAGCTGCAGACACTTGCTGATGGGTCAGTGTAAATGGTCCAGCACCTTGGTACTGCAGTGGCTGAGGATCCCATGCTTGTACATCTATCGATGTGACAGAATGGCCATATCCTGCTGTGGCCATACCTCACAGATGTACAGATTCACACGTTACCCAGAGGCAGGGCTCAAATTTCTGGTCATTATCCCTTCACATCGTGGTTTATGATCAGGTTTGTAGCCACCCATTCCTGTGTTTGCAGGCAGGGATAGTATGTGTACACATCAGAGTTTCAGACTTCACACGCTCCATCGTGTCCATGCTTCTACTCCCCATCTGTTATTCTATTCTCTTCCTAACATTATGCAAATGATATCTGATAAATATCCCTATAGTTATTACTTCATCCCAGCAGTATTTAGGGGTTGGTCCACAGTTCATGCAGTGGGACATGGTGGACATGCTACTGGGATTTTTTGACATGGCCTTGCATTCATGTTTTGTGGACTGTGTTATGTCGTTATTTGGGAGTCCATGAGATAACATACGTCATCAGTACAGGCGAGACACAGACCTTTGACAAAAGACTGTAGGGCATTTGGTAGTGATGCAGGCCATCTGTAGCAGGCTAGTGCATTCTGTCACTCCTGCAGTTCCAGGCTGCAAGCCACTGTATTCCCCTGGGGTGACAGGGTAGGTGTGCAAGGTGTTAATGGCAATAGATTCTGTCCTTATTAATCCATTGGTGTGGAAGCTGGCAGGGTGCTGCTTACAGCTAGGGACACACTTGCATGGGACACCTCTTCAGAATGCTGAATTCTGTGGGTATTCCCATACAGAAGTGGGGATCATATTGTACTCATTCCCAACAGCAGGGATATGACCTGTGAGGTACATGTAACTGATGGTGGGGTGAGCTGAGTGCATGTGTGCTATGGAAGCTACTTGCAGCTGACTCACAGATATACATGGTGCATTCCCCTTATGCTGGCTTGTGCAGGGCATCAGTGGTTTCTCATTACTTCATACCTGTGCCTTTTGCAGTTTTTGGCCAGACTACATCAGTATTCTGTACTACACAGCCAACTAATGTGCTGCTAACCTGTATGTACAAATCCAAAGGTGTGTCAATTTGACAGTAACATTTTATACACTCTCTGTCTAGGGTACTTCATGCCATGTCCATCTGTCAGATGGTGACAGATATTACATCCAAACAATTAGTATTGATTACTGCTGGATTGTGTCTTGCTGGGATGCATTGATTTTGGCACTGCAGTTGTGAGAACTTGGCCCTGTCATCAACAGTACTGGCCACTGGCCACCGGGACCCAACCCTCCATGCCTACATGCTGACCACTTTCACACAATATACAACATATAACAACCTAACACACAGAGCTCTGCATATTGTACACATGCAACAATCTATCCTGATAATTTGGCCAGTTCAGGTAATCTGTGCTCCACTGTTATTATACCCACACGTACATGTTACAACATTTCTACACAGGATTGTGGGGGGGGAGGCACACCTGACAACTGTACACATTTGCTATGACCATACTGATATCTCAGGTACTCTGTTGGCTTTCATTTCATTTTGTATTCTGACCTATCATGCAGACTGGAGGCATATCAGTAGAGTACAGTTCTTAGGTTTTATTGATCTACATTTCAATTTCAGACTTCTTACCCTTCGGAACTAACATCCCACTGCCTGACCTGTTGTAGTCTGTCTGTGTAGGTCTGGAGGGGGGCTCTTCTCCATTGCCATCAATCAGAGGCTTTAGCCCAGCCTTTCTTTGTGGTCATCTACACCTGTCCTGCTGGCTGAGACTGTTGGGTATGTGAGCCTCACTGACATGCATGTGTGTGTCCTATGGACACACATTTAGCCCATGACATGTCCTGCAGTGGGTTTTGTCACCTTGTCTAGTACTGCCTACTATGTTGACACCAGTATTTGTTATGGATTTCATACTGCCCATACAGGTGTCTACTATCTGCTGCCATCCCATTCAGCCACCCGATTCTCTTGCATGCTCACATCCATACCTTAGATACAAGTAGCAGAACATACTACTCCATTCAGCAATTGATAGTGAGAGTGACTTACCTTGTGGCTGTTCCAGTATTGAGGATGGTGCTGGAGGGCTGACTATGTCAGATACACATAGTAAACTCCTTATACATGGTTAAGCACAGGTAGTGTCATGTTTGGCATCCCTTTTACTGTATGTGCAAGTCAGAGAAAGGTGTCATTCCCTGGGTTCCGACCATGTCAGTGTATGTGCTATATGTTGCCTCTTTGCAAAGGCCTGGGCATACTGGGCACGCCTCCTTCTGCCTACAGGGGCAGGCTCAGGTTGTTCCTCCTCTGAGTCACTCTGTGCCTGTGCTGGCCTTGGCAATGGTGGGGGGCTGTGTGGCCCTGCCCCATGCTGTTCCTGCTGCAGCTGTTTCAGCAGGATCATATTGTGTAGCATGACCCATACAATGACAATTTGGGTACATCTGGTGAGTACTGCAAGGCTTCACCAGATATGTCCAGGCACCGGAACTGTGACTTGAGCATCCCAAACACACAGTCTATTATGATTCTGGTCTGTGCATGTTCCTCATTATGGAGTTCTTGTTCGGGTGTGTGTGCATTTCTGATAGGTGTCATCAGCCATGGCTCCAATGCATAACCAGCATCCCCCACTAGGTGGCCATATGGATGTCCCCATTGGCAGATCTCCAGATGCCAATGTCTTATGCCAGATGTGGGAGTTGTGATAGCTTCCAGGGCTGCCAGCACAAACATTCATTATAATGCCCTGGGCATCGCACATGACTTGGTAATTAATGGAGGGGAAGCCCCTGCTGATTATGTAGACCCTACCCCACTCACCGGGTGGTGCTTTGATCTGCATGTGCGTGCAGTCTATAGCACCCACTACCTCAGGGTATTCTGCTATTTGGTGGAAGAGATGCATATTGCTGGTCAACACCTCATGGGTGTTGTGGAAATATATGTGCTCCCTGGCATGTGCTGTCATGGCAACCAAGAATTGGTGGAGTACCCTGGATGCTGATGCCTATGAGATCCCCATGCTATCCCCAGTTGGCCTTTGGAAGGTACCTGTGGCTAGTATTCTTAAGCCTACACATTCCTTGGTATTCACTGGGATGGGTTCCCCTCTGTTGGTTCTGTGTGTGAGGCATGGCCGGCACAGCTCAACAATTTGCTGTAGGAGGTCCCTGTCCTCCCTATAGCACTCCACTATCTCCAGCTCATGTAGACTCTGGTAGGTTATTCTGAGTCCGTACACTCTTCTCCTTCTCCTCATTGTGGGTTGGTCCTCAGAATTGTCATCCTCACCACCCTCAGCCTCTTCCACATGTTGATTTATGAGAGCGAAAGCAGCCCCTATCATTTTGTTGCTTTTATTTAGGTAAAATTTCCCCATTTGTGTACACCAGTGGTGTAGAGTTTGTGGGAAAAACCAGACGGTAGGATGTTTGCATAGTTTATAGTAGTGTGTTGGGCTGGGCTGTTGCCTGTGTAATTGGCTGGTTCTGATACATTTCACCTGCTAGCTATGCTAGTTCTTTGTGATTACCTTCCTACTGCTAGTTTCCTTTCCCATTGCCTTCCTCTTTAAGTCCCGAGGTGCGCCACACAAACCCAGTGCTCAGATGTGAATGCAGCTGCTATTTCCTGTTTTTTTGTTTTAAACCTGGTGTGCACTGCGCACACGCATTTATGCAATGAAAACACCATTTAGCAGAAACTGGCCTTCCCTGGACACAACCACACTCTGCATTTCTTGATAAAAGACAATACAGCCTTCGACACACACCCTGCCTTAGCTGTGCTTAGC
>NC_056739.1:1345315804-1345320804 GCF_019279795.1 Protopterus annectens | reverse complement strand
ACTGGAGCCGTGGCTGATGACACCCCTCAGAAATACACACACACACCCGAACAAGAACTCCATAATGAAGTACACACACAACCCAGAATCACAATTGGCTGTGTGTTTGCGATGCTCATGTCACGGTTCTGGTGCCTGGGCATATCCAGTGGAGCCTTGCAGTACTCTCCAGCTGCATGTACACAAATATTCATAGTATGTGCCATGCTACACAATATGATCCTGCGGAAACAGCTGCAGCAGAAACAGCACGGGGCAGGGCCACACAGCCCTCCAGCATTGCCAAGGCCAGCACAGCCACAGAGGGACTCGGAGGAGGAACAACCTGAGCCTGCCCCTGTAGGCAGAAGGAGGTATGCCCAGTATGCCCAGGCCTTGGCAAAGAGACAATGCATAGCACATACACTGACTCAGTAGGGACCCAGGCAATGACACCCCTCTCTGACTCGCACATACAGTAAAAGGGATGCTGAACATGACACTACCTGTGCTTTACCATGTATAAAGACTGTACTATGTGCATCTGACATAGTCAGCCCTTCTGCACCATCCTGAGTACTGGCACAGACCTAAGGTAAGTCACTCTTCTGATCAACTGCTGAATGCAGTAGTATGTTCTGATACTTGTACCTATGGTATGAACGTGAGCATCCAAGGGAATCGGGTGGCTGAATGTGATGGCAGCAAATAGTGTACACCTATATTGGCAGCATGAAATCCATAACAAATACGGCTGTCAATATATGAGGCAATACTAGATAAGGTGACAAATCCCACTGCAGTACATGTGGTGGCCCAAATGTGTGTCCATAGGACACACACATGTTTGTCAGTGTGGCTCACATACCTGCCACCAGCCTCATTCAGCAGGACAGGTGTAGATGAGTATAAAGAAAGGCTGGCCTAAGGCCAACAATTGATGGCAATGGTTAACAGCACTCCTCCTGACCTACACAGATAGACTACAATAGGTCTGGAAGTTGTATGTCAGTTCTGAAGGGTAGGAAGTCTGAAACTGAAATGTAATTCAATAAAACCTAAGATCTGTACACTACTGATATGCCTCCAGTCTGCATGATAGGTCATAATACAAAATGCAATGGAAGCCAAGAGAGTCCTGAAATACCAGTACAGTCATAGCAAATGTGTAAAGTTGGCAGGCGTTCCCCCCACCAATCCCATGTAGAAATGCAGTAGCATGTAAGTGTGAGGTGTAATAACAGTGGAGCACAGATTACCCAAGCTGGCCCAATCTACAGGATAGATTGTTGCATGTGTACAATATGCAGGGGTCCATGTGTTAGGTTGTCATATATTCAATATTGTGTGGAAGTGGTCAGCATGTAGGCATGGAGGGCTGAGTTTTGGTGGCCCATGGGCAGTACTGTAGATGACAGGGCCATGTTCCAACAACTGCAGTGCCAACCGCAATGCCTCTCAGCAATACCCATGTCAGCAGTTGCCCATACTCACAGTCCAGATGTCAATATCTGTCACTGTCTGAAAGATGGAAATGCCATGAATGTGGGCCCATACATACACACAGTACACAGGTGGAAGTACCCTAGACAGAGTGCATAAAATGTTACTATCAAATGCAGACAACCTTGGAATTGTACATACTTGCAGCACACTAGTTGTCTGTGTAGTATGGAATACTGATGTAGTCTGGACAATCACTGGCAGACCACAAAAGGCATAGTTATGGAGTAATGAGAGACTGCCTGTGTCCCTGCACAAGACAGCAAAAGGGGAATGTCCCACATATATCTGTGAGTCAGCTGCAAGTAGCTTCCATATCACGCATGCACTCAGCTCACCCCACCATCAGCCACAGGTTTATGACAGGTCATATCCTTGCTGATTGGAATGAGTACAGTATGACCCCACTTCTGTATGGGAATATCCACAGAATGCAAAATGCTGAAGAGGTGTTCCATGCAGGTGTGTCCCTAGCTGTAAGCAGCACCCTGCATGTGTCTGGACCAATGGGTCAATATGTACAGGAACAACTGACATTAACACCTTGCACACTTACCCTGTCATGCCAGGAGAATCCACATGCTCGCAGCCTGGGAACATAGGAGTGACAGAATGCACTGACCTGCTACAGATGGCCTGCACCACTACCAAATGGCCTACAGTCCTCTGTCAAAGGCCTGTGCCTCACCTGAATTGCCAATGTATGGTATCTCATGGGGTCCCAAAGAACAAACTAACACAGTCAACAGAACACAAATGCAAGGCCATATTGACAAATCCCAGTAGCATTCCCCCCATGTCCTACTGCATGAACTGGGGGCCAATCCATAAATACCGCTCGGATGAGGGGTCAACTATAGGCATACATCCCAGATATTGGTCCCATAATGTTAGGACGAGGATAGAACAACAGACTGGGGGGTGCATGGACCTCGTGGAGTGTGTGGAGTCTGAAATGCTGTGATGCATGAGCATACTACCCCTGCCTGCAAACCCAGTAAATGGATGGCTACAAACCTGCTCGTAAACCACAGTGTGAAGGGGAAATGTCCAGATATATGAGCCCTGCCTCTGGGTAACCAGGGTGAATATGTACAGTTGAGAGTTATGGCCACAGCAGGATATGGACATTCTGTTAAGTTGATATATGTACAACAAGGGGTCCTCAGCCACCATACTACCAAGGTGCTGGACCATTTACACAGACCCATCAGCAATTGTCTGTAGCCACCCCACCATAATGGCAGGAGTGTGCAAGAATGTGTAGGCTGTGGACCACTATACTGGAATCGGCTTCATTCATGTATTTCCCAGTACATAACTGTGAGCAAATAGTTTACATCTGTCAGTAGTTGATGACATAATACACCACAGTGTAAAACAGTACATATGTCTGAATATCTCTGCTAACACCAACCATGTAACACAAGCAGCACAGACAGCAATAGTTACAGTATCCCCTCTATCTGTTGCCCGTTGTGACTCCATTTTGTCAACCTATCTATAGATATCTTGCAGAAACAAGTTGCTATCTGTAGATTGAGAACACCAAACCCTGGACTGGAGTAAATCTTTAGCTGGAATGGATTCACACACTCAATACAGAAGGTCATACTGGGCATGCTCCTACACTTAGAGAAATGAAGCCCATGTCTGAAAACTCAGTGGACTATAGATATCTGTCATTTGCAGATGAATGTGCACACACAACAAATTGTACACCATTCATACTTCCCAAACACATTGGCTAGGAATACTCACACATATTCAAGGCCAACACATTATAATATGTCAACCATACATGCACTGAGATGTGGTGAAGAGAGACAGACAGTGACAGATAAAATTCCATTATAAGGTCTGTCCCACCCACTACACATCCTACTGGCTGATATTGCATGATGTGCTGATATCAATCACTGTAGACTTTCCTTTTGGTATCCATCATCCCTATAGTGTCTGTGGCACTTTTGATAACTGTGTAACACAATAGTACAAACCAGTATTCATGTAGCATTTGTATACTCAGTTCTGTAACATGTAAAGTGGTGTGTGTGTGTGTGTGTGTGTGTGTGTGTGTGTGTGTGTGTGTGTGTGTGTGTGTGTGTGTGTGTGTGTGTGTGTGTGTGTGTGTGTGTGTGTGTGTGTGTGTGTATGTGTGTGTGTTTGTTTCCAGAGGAATGATTTATGGCCCATTCACACACACACTGCACTTTCCAGTGCTCATGTTAGCACCCCTGCTGATGTCAGTCACCTTGAAATAACCCTTTGGCCAAGTCTCAGCCTTATAAGCTCTGTGGCATTTGCGATAACTGTGTAATGCCATAGTGTAGCAAACTAGTTAGGCAGGAGATCTCAACTTGGTCCTGGCAACTGTGAAAATAAGTGTGTGAGTCTTTGTTGACACCTGTTTTGTACTCATTCGCACTTACTGCACTTCCTTCACCCCTCCTTTAATACTGCAGCTGATGTCACTCACCTTCAAAGATACCTTTGGACAGCTCTCCAACATGTAACTGCCATGGTGCTTGTGATAACTGTGTAATGCCATAGTGTAGCAAGCTAGTTACGTAGGAGTTTTAAACCTGGTCCTGGCAACTTTGAAAATTTGTCTGTGTGTCTTTGTTGACATCTGCTTTTGTAGTCATTCACACTTACTGCACTTCTCTCATCCCTCCTTTAGCACTGCAGGTGATGTCACTCACCTTCAAAGATACCTTTGGACAACTCTCCAAAGTTTAACTGCTAGGGTGCATGCGATAACTGCATGATACCATAGTGTAACAACCTAGTTAGGTAAGAGTTCTAATCCTGGTCCTGGCAACTGTGAAGATGTGTGTGTTTGTATATGAGAGTGTCTGAGTCTTTGTTGACACCTGCTTTTGTGGTCATTCACACTTAATGCACTTCCCGCACCCCTCCATTAGCATTGCAGCTGATGTCACTCACCTTCAAAGACACCTTTGGACAGCTCTCCTACATATAACTGCCGTGGCGTGTGTGATAACTGCATAATGCTATAGTGCCACTACATAACTAGGTAGGGGTTTGAAACTCAGTACTGATGTGTGTCATCAGTATCCTGTGGGGATGTCGGAGTTATTGTGTAAATAACAGGATCCATTGCAGGGTAGGTTTTGCTACTTTTTCATATTGAGGACCCATATGTTCCTATATCATATTACAAGGCCAATAGTTGTCAAATGCCCTACAGGTTGTTGTAGACAATACACAGCCAGACATTTATATATAGCCAACCATTATAATACCCAGAGACCTCTCTCTACCCAGAGATCATACAAAAAGACACTCGTCTTTTTCTCTCTTACATTCTGTCCTTTCCTCTGTTTCTCTCTCATGCCCCCTCTCTGGCAGATGTGGAAAAATGCATCTGTTTTGCATGGGCAGCAGCTTGACTTTGGTTGGTGATGCTCATGATCAGCTGATGGCCTGTGCATGAATTGGAGTCCTCCACTTGCTAATTGCATGTGGAACACCTGTGGTATCATTCCTATAGC